>NC_090812.1:63363166-63656166 GCF_000390325.3 Nicotiana tomentosiformis
GTGCGAATTCGCACCTGCGGCCACCCCACCGCAGGTGCGATTACATTAAAACCTGAAAGCTTTAGCAACTACACAAGTCCAAATTTCGATCCGTTAAGCATCCAAAACTCACCCGAGGCCCTCGGGACCTCAACCAAACATACCAACTTCAAATTTCTACAACCGATGCCAAAACCTATCAAATCAACCCGGAATGACGTCAAATTTTGCAGGCAAGTCATATTCAATATTACGAACCTACTCCAACTTCCAGAATCATAATCTGACCCCGATATAAAAAAGTCCACTTCCGGTCAAAATCTCCAAAAATTCAAATTTCGCCATTTCAAGCCTAAATCAGCTACAAACATCAAATTCACAGTCTGTATACGCTCCTAAGTCCAAATTCACCCAACGCAGCTAACGGAACTGACGAAACTCTATTCCGGAGTCGTCTTTACACAATTTCGACTACGGTCAAAATTCTAAGGCTTAAGCTTCCATTTTAGGGACGAAGTTTCCCAAATCACTCCGAATCATCCGAAAATTGAATTCCACCACGCACACAAGTCAATACACATAATACGAAGCTGCTCAGGGCATTATGCTGCCGAACGAGACATAATTTCTCAAAATGACCGACCGAGTCGTTACAGAATTACACTCAAGTAACGATCCAATGTATTTCATGATTTTATAAATATGAGAGAGTTTATGTTAATTTGCCTCGTATAATAATTCTATATTAGCTTCTTTCGAAGACTAATAAGACTTCCTAATTGAATTATCCCTAAAATAATTAAGAGATTAAGCATAACCGAAGATGGCTACAAGTAGTTCAATCCTATCCCTAGGTAGAATCTATTAAGTGAGGGTTAACGACTCAAGTTCTTGTTAATTAATCTTTACCAACCCCAAATTATCTTTACCAAAATTAATACGATATTAATGGGCGAGTCCTAGGGTTAGATAATCTCTTTGGAAATATTAAAGAACAAGAATAATTAATGAAATAACTCACTTTAACATTAAATGAAAATTGCTCAATACATAAGCACAACAAAATATTTAATCCACACTTTAAATATTAATATTCCCATAAACAAGATTCAAGTGTTGAAATAAATACTATACACTTAGATATACAAAATAAAGCAAGGAAATGAAGAAATGAGTAAGAAATTCTCAACCAAAAGCTTCGAATCGTCAATACCCAAGTGTGTGTGCAAGAACCCTAATTCCCAAACTTGTCTTCTCTAATCAAGAGACTGAAAAATAAGCCAAAGATATGTTTCCAATAAGTAGGTCATGTATTAAAGGGTTTGGGGCCAGAAAATGTAAAATAACAGAAGTGCCAGTACTGCAGCGCGATCTTCGCATTTGCGAACCTTGACTTTATGTTGCTTATCACATTTGCGATGAAGGACTTCGCATTTGCAAAAGTTGACTGTCAGGTTTTACATCACATTTGTGGCCCTATTATTTCATTTGCAAACATTATTGGACTTAGTTGACTTCGCAATTGTGATTCACATGTTCGCATTTGCGAGCACTGACTGGCATGGTTGACTTCGCAATTGCGAGCTTCTGCTCACATTTGCGACACCTGAGGCCAATTTCTAGATTTTTGCTTTTGAGCCCCTTTTTGACTTGTTTTCGCTTGGTTTCTTCCCGATCGCTTCTAAATCACATAAAACACGTAAAATAGAAGTAAACGACATTAAGCACACTATTTTATCAATCAAACATAGCAAAAATCTAAGATTAAAGATGAGATAAGTTGGTAAAATACCAACTCATCACTTTACCTCTCGAATTGAACCGATATTAAGTAATCGGGTTACCTCTTCCTTAAAAAACCTATTCATGACCTTTGCTATCGGTTGTTTGTTCTGCCGTAACAATGGGAAGTTTGGATCCAGACTCAGTTTGTAGATCGCCACCTCTACTGGAATACCTGTCATATCTGAATATGACCATGCAAAGAAATCAAAGTTAAATTTAATAAAACCCTATAAGTTTTAACCTGAGTTCGGGACTCAACCCCGTTCCTAAATGGACTTTTCTTTCAAAAAATTCTTCGAACAAAGCCACTTGTTTGATCTCTTCTGCGGTTGACTTGGTTGCTTCCGTCTCCTCCGGTACCTGAAAATACCTCAATATCTGATATAATTCTGATGACTCCTCATTTTTATCATCTTCAATTGGGATGGCAGAAGGCACTAGTTCCTGTAATTGCTGTTTGCTAGTTTTTTTTCTTTGCTGCTAGAAACAGTTACTACTTTCATCTCCCTTGTAGCCGTTTGATCTCTTCTGATCTGCTTGATCCCTTATTGTATTCGAAACTTTAACAGTCGATGGTAGGCTGAAGGAACGACCTTTATTTCATGCATCCACGGCCTTCCGACGATTACATTATAGCCCATGTCGCCATCTACCACTTCTAACAGGGTGGTATTTGTTACTCCTTCGGCATGTGTGGGCAGCAAAATTTTCCCTAGGGTTGTCACACTTGTTAAATTGAAGCCAGCCAAAAGCTTTGTTGCCGGAATGTTGTTCCCGGTTAACTTCGCTTGCTCCAAAACTCTCCATTATATGATGTTAGCTGAACTTCCTAGATCAACAAAAACACGCTTAATTTTGAAATCTAAAACATTAAGAGAAATTACCAAAGCATCATTGTGCGTTAGAAGGAGTCCATTAACACCTTCCTCTGTGAAGGTGATGTCATCTTCTGAGACTTCCCGGATCCTCTTTCTAGGAGTCACCGATATCATTGTCTTCTTTGTTGCCGAAAATTTCACCCCATTGACTTCGTCTCCTCCAGTGATCATGTTGATTGTCATCTGAGGTGACCCTTTTTCCGAATTCAATGGTTCTGCATTATCCCAATTTCTCCCATAGTTATTTTTGGCGCAGTCAGTTAAAAACTCTCTAAGGTGACCATTCTTTAACAACATCGCCACCTGTTCACGAAGATGTAGACAGTCCCCAGTCCTATGGCCGTTAGTCCCATAGAATTCACATCATAGATTAGGATCTCTTTGGCTAGGGTCCGACTAGATTGGCTTCGAGAACTTAGCTTCTTTAATATTCCTCATTGCCGATCCCAATTCTACTAGGCTAATATTAAAGTTTTAATCGGATAACCTGGGATATGCGAGATCTCGGGACCCGAATGCCTCTTTCTCCTGCAGTGATCTACTACTCCAACCCGGAATCCTTTATTACTACACACATCGACACTTTCGTTAAGATGAAAATGACTTCTAGTGGGCCTCCAATCTGCATCAAAATCATTTTTAAATTTATCTTGATTCCGGTCATGATTTTATCTTTTGGAAGACTCCGAAGAACCAAGTTGATTGTCTTCTATTATGATCTTTAACTCGTAGTGATTGTGAACGTCTGCCCATGTGGTTGCTTGAAATTCAAGCAAGCCTTCCTTCAATTTTCGTGAGGCATTGGAACTCAATAGGTTGAGACCATTTGTAAATGTCTCTACTGCCCACTTGTCCCGGATCGCTGGTAACAATATCCCTTCTTTCTGGAACCGGATCACGAACTCTCGCAACAACTCGAACTCTCCTTGTGAAATTCAAAATATATCTGCTTTCTGTTGTGGACCTTTCTTGCTCCAGCATGAGCTTTGATGAATGAATTTGCAAGCATTTCAAAAGAATCAATAGAATGTTCAAGTAGGAGGGAATACCAAGTTAAGTCACCCTTCGTAACGGTTTCTCCAAATTTCTTCAATAAATCCGATTCAATCTTATGCTGGGCCAAGTCGTTTCTCTTTACTTCCATAGTGTAGGTCATAATGTGCTGCTATGGATTCGAAGTCCCATCATATTTTGGTATATCTGGCATCTTATACCTCTTAGGGATCAACTTTGGTGCCGCAGTTGGTTTAAATGGCAAATGCATATACTTATTTGAATATGGTCCCTTTAACACGGGCGGTGCCCCAGGGATCTGATCCATCCGAGCATGGAATTACTTTGCATTATGATCCATTCATTCATTCATTCATTTCTCCCATGAATCTCATGAGCTCGTTTTTTAAAGGGTTATTTAAATTATTGTTCCCAGATCCGCTACCGGTACTTCCGGCCTCTTTGAAACCGGCCTCCTCCCTTGGAGTATCATTATCGGTTCTTTGAGTTGTTTGATTTACGTGAACGCTGGGGGGAATCGGGGCCCTTCCATTAGAACTATTGGAAGCACCTGATAAAGCCTGCTTTAATTACGTCATCACCCGATCTCGCCTTAAGAGGTGATCCATAATCGCCTTTTGTTGTTTTCTCAGGATTTTGACTATTTCAACAAAGTGCTCATCCTCCACATCATCAGGAGTTGGCCCCCACACATGCCGAGGATACTGACCTTCGCAAACTAGGGTTGTTTCATCACCTTCATTTTGGGTCCCTCCAATTGAGTCATCACATTGGAACACTTCTTCCTGTTCATTGTGTGCTCCAACATTGTAGACATTGTTGACACCATTAGCTTCCATACTTGAATTTTCTTTTACTAGGGGAAGAATCAAAACATGTTTGTAATAAACGAATGGATTAAAGCAATTACACTATTGTTTATTCCCCATGGTGGGCACCAAACTATTTACCTGTAAAATAGTACAGTTGAATTTATAACGTCATTTATATACAACTTAATCGATTTGACCCAAAAATATTAAGAAAATGAGAACAAAAAGGTTATGAAACGAAATTTAAGGAAATACAAGCCTGGATAAATGCTTAATCTTTCCGATAGAAGAAGTACAAACACTATTGAGAGCAAAAGAAAGTAAATAACTTTATAATTCAAAGAGCAGAATATAGCTTTTTTGTGTATAGAGTATTTCATGTCTATAATGGATGTATACTCCTATTTATAGCTCTATTAAGGGAGACAAGATCCCCACATCAAGCTCCTCTTGAATGAGAATAAAATCGTCATTGATGGATGTATAACAGTTGGCTATAAATGCAGATATTCTTTGTAACGGCTTCCCATTGAATGTTATACAATGACAATGCTTTGAATCTCTGTTGCCGTCTACTTTGTCTTTGGGATTCATTCAACATCGATTGCATGCTTACATCCGGTGCCAGCTGTTTGCTGAATCACGAGCCACCTGTCTTTAGTTCCACGTGTCATTCTGTGATTCACCCAGTTGTTAATAACCAATTTTACCCCATACAAAGTTGACACTATTTATTGAAAGTTGGAAAGTTGAAGAACTTAAGAGTTCATAAGTTAGACCAAGAGTTGACTTTGATATTATTGGACTCCAATTGGTGTTTTGAGATTTTGGATAGGTCTATATAGTTTAGTTGAACTTGTTTGCAAAGTTTGAAAGTAATCCGAAGTGTGTAAGTATGATTCAGACACTCTTTTGAAAGAATGAAGATTTAACAACTTAAGAGAAATTTTATTCGGTTTGAGCCTCGATTCTGTGTTGTGATGTTCCCTTGGGTGTTGTGAGCCTTTGGATAAGTTTGTATAATGTATTTGTACTTGTTGGTAAAATTAGATGGAGTCCCGAAGGGCTCGGGTGTATTTTGGATCATCGGTTGAGAGACTAGTTAAGTTAAGGATTTGGAGTTTGACTACGGTCAAAATCGGTCAAGACGACCTCTTTTTGGTGTTTTGAGTGTGCGAGCAGGTTCGTAGCATGTTTTATGATTGAAATGCATATATAATTTGTGTCCGGAAGATTCTGAATGAGTTTTGGTTGCTAAAACAAAAGTTTTATGATTGCTGATTTTCTGGTGCAATAATTAGGAAAATACCAGTTATGCCCCTAAAATTTTCGGATTTCCATTAAAAGTACAAATTATCATATATCTCTCCTTTTAAGGTCAAATTGGATGATTCAAAAGTCTATCTTGGGTGTAATTTCACAAGGATTATGATGGACTTATCAAATATGAAATTCGAGGTCATCTAATATCTAATTTGAGTTGGGACAGCTATTGCATTTTTTTTTACTTGTTTCGAAATATAGTCACTTTTTCTCATAAGGTCGTGGAGCTTTGAAAGAGACAATTTTTGAGTGAGTTTTCATATACTTCATTGGGGTAAGTAAACCTAACTCGAATTTATGATTATAACATGAATCTATCATTGATTTTGGCTCTAAATCAGGGAATCTTAAAGAAGAAAAGAGAGTTTTGGCATGGAAGATAAGAAAAGTGCATATTCGGGAATTTTTTTGACAAAATATTTCAAAGTGAATAATTGGGTTTTGAACATCGATTCGGAGTCAGATTTGGATGAAACTTGTATGGTTGAATTCATATTCGAATGGGTTGTCGGAATCTGTGTGTTTTGTCAGGTTTCGAGGTGCGGGACCAGGTTGACCTTTTGGTTGACTTAGAGTATTTGATTAAAGATTTGACCTTTATCGCTTGAATTTAATTCCTATGGCATTATTTGATGTTATTGAGTTATTTTTGGATAGATTCAAGCTGTTCATAGGTCAATTTATGTGGTAGGGATTTTTGGAGTATTGATTCACGCGCTCTGAGGTATTTAACATATCTTATCTTGGTTTGAGGGTAATTATACTTGTGGACTATGATACTTGAGATGTGTTGGGGGTGACGCACAGTGACAGGCGTGTGTCCGTACATGGGTTATTCATGACCCAGGAAGACTTTAGGCTACTATGAGTCATGTTTACTATCATGCCTCGTTATTTCCATATTTTTCTCTACTTGCATGACTACTTGATTTGTTAATCATGCTTAGAGATCATGTCTAGGCTATGTATTTACCTGTTGAGACATGCTAGGGCCATTGTTGCTATTTTGAGGTGTTTGCCTTAATTATAGTCATATTCTCAGTCATAATTTTTCATCTGCATGTTATATCCAGTCTCTGTACATTATTTTTATGCCATATCACATATTGTTGATGCCTCGTATATGTGATACTGTTTGGGCTGAGTTTTATGATACGTGATAAAATGTGACTTGAGCGGATGGTGACTAATGTGGGCCATAAAGCCGTATTATGATTGATATTTGAATATGGTTGCACGCCGCAATGGATTGATATTTGGGTCGGGTTACACGCTGCAACGGATTGATATTTGGTTCGGGTTGTACGCCACAACAATTATATTGATTGTTAATTTATATCCGATATGCGTTTGAGCAAGAACCCGCCCCTCCGGAGTCTGGTATTCACAGTGAGTGTAGGCTCATTGTTATATATGTGCTTTGGTGAGGGGCGTTTGTGCCAGGCACCACTAAAGTGCCGAGTGTGGTTGTGTGTGTGATGGTGAGGGGCACTTCTGCCAGGCACCGTGAGCGTGACTGAGTGTGAATATACTTGATGGCTTTACTATAATGTTATTGACTTGACATGTATATTTAACACGTAGGCATATAGATGTAGTTTCCTCATTCTAGATGGTAAATGAAATGTCTTACCTGTTGTTGAAAGTTTGGAAATCACAGTTTTCTTAATAAATTCATGTTTTAGTGATTTCGGTGGTAAGATTTAGGCTTTGACTGTTATACTTGAAAAGAATATCTAATTTTCTGTATTTGTGAATGAGTTGAACATGATATCTCTTGAGTTGTTTTCTTGTGTTGTCATCATTATATAATGTGTTGTCATTGATTATTGGTATTGGATATTGTCCTTCTTTCGATCTAATCATTGCTTTCAACCTAAGGTTAGGAATGTTACTTATTAAGTACATGGAGTCGGTTATACTCATGCTACACTTCTTAACCTAGCATGCAGATCTTAGAGCTAATTTGTTGTGGATGATGGGAGCTGACATTGAAGATGTACCTGTTTTTCGAGATATAGCTACACATTTCCTTGGTAGTTTTGGATTCGTACTCTATTTAAGCATATTTAAAACATATATTGTACTTATTTTCGTACCAACTTTGTAAATATAAATCTTAGTGGCGCATGACTTGTACTACCAATCTTTGGGTTATTGTATGGAACTCATAAGCTTTTCTAATTATTGATTATTTCTAATCTTTATTAGAGTTGTGTTGATTGTTTCTTAGCTTACCTAGCGAGTTGGGTTAGGTTCCATCACAATTAGGTGGATTTTGGCTCGTGACACTAGTGGAAAACCTGTCCAAGGGTAGTCATATTGTTTACCAGCTTGCGTTCAAGAGCAGATTTATTACCAATTAATAGGAATCATATTAACACTAGTGCCCGACTATTCTAGCTGATCAAATCAGAGCAGAAGAACACGACCACTTCTCTTTCAAAACATGTTTATCTTGCTTACAATGGCAATGACAATTTTTTCACTCTAAGAAACATGGATATTTTTCTCCAAATTCAATCTGAGTCTCCATCATCAATCCTATAATTTGCTTCTTATATGAGCTTTTTTTATATATCATACAAGTCACTGAGTTTGTTTGAATATATTATCATTTACGTATGTAGGCCTAGAATTAAATTTAGAATCTAAAATTTACCAAGATGATCATAAAACACAGGAATATACAATCATAATTATTCGATGATCATACCAGCAAACCAATCTTCTGCTTTAAATCTTTTGGTAGTTTGAGTCTAATCATAACCTTTTTATTCTTTATTGTCAGATTCGACCGACAATTTTAAGCTTTAGGATTTCTTTCGGAGGTTTGGTACTTTGAGTAGCTTCACATGATGTATTATGACTTGCGTGTATGGTTGATTTTGATTTTCGGGAAGTTTGGGATTGATTTGATAGAATAGTTCTCAATTTGGACGTATTAAGTTGGAAGAGTTGACCAAGGTTTGACTTTTGAGTAAACGACATCAGAATCAGGACTTGATGTTTTTAGTGGGTTTGTATGGTGATTTTGGACTTGGGCGTATGTTCGGATTTGAATTTGGATGTTCGTAGAAGGTTTTAGCTTTATTTTTCGAAAGTTGGCAATTTAAAAAATTGGAGAGTTCATAGTTTTGACCGGGAGTTGGTTTCAGTGTTATCGAACCCCTATTGTGGTTTTGAGACCTTGGATTTTATTTGGTTGATTGGAATTTATGTGCAAAGTTTGTTTGTGATCCAAAATGTCTAATTGTGATTCGGACGCGTTCGACGAAGTTTGAAGGTTTGAAAGTTAAGACAATGATTTTGATCTTCGATTCTTGCTTTTAATGATAATTATAGTGTTTTGAATCTTTAGATAAGTTTTGTTAATATATTTGGACTTGATGGTATGATTGGATAGGTTCCCGAGGGGCTTTGGTGTGTTCGGATCATTGTTTGAGAGTCTAATTAAGTGAAGGATTTGGAGTTTGACCACAGTCAATATCGGGTCAAGATGATCTCTTTTCGGCGTTTTAAGTGCGTGAGAAGGTTCCTAACGTGTTTTATGATTAAAATACATATATAGTTTGTGTCCGAGAGGTTCTGAAAGAGTTTGGGTGCTAAAATAAAGATTTTACAATTGCTGATTTTCTGGTGCAACAATTTCAAAAATACCGGTTATGTCCCTGAGTTCGTCCATAAATTTCAGACTTCCTTTAAAACTTCAAAATATCACATCTCCATCATTTTAAGGCCAAATTGAGGGATTCAAAAGGCTATATTGGGTGTAATCTCGCAAGGATTATGTTGGAGTTGTCAAAAGGGAGTTTCGGTGTCATCTAGCATATGATTCAGGCGAGGAAAACTGCTGCATTTTTTACTTATTTCGGGATTTAGTCACTTTTTCTCATAAAATTTTGAAGCTCAGGAAGATATTTTAGGAGAATTTCATCACTTCTTTATGGGTAAGTAATTTCTACTTGAATGTGGTTATATATATAGATTTTCCATGGATTTCTACACCTAAAACATGACTTTTAAAGTGAATTTTGGTTTTTTTTTTGTCTAAAAGATAAGAAAGTGTAATTTGGAGTTTGAACACCGATTTGATCTCGGATTTGAAAAGTAATCACATATTTGGACCCGACATGTTATGGATGATAAGTTGGTATTTTACCAACTTATTTCGTCTTTAATCTTAGATTTTTGCTATGTTTGATTGATAAAATAGTGTGTTTAATATTGTTTACTTCTATTTTACAGGTTTTATGTAATTTAAAAGTGATCGAGAAGAAACCAAGCGAAAACAAGTCAAAAAGGGGCTCAAAAACAGAAATCTGAAAATTGACCTCAGGTGTCACAAATGCAAGCAGAAGCTCGTAATTGCGAAGTTAACCATCCTAGTCAGCATTCGCAAATGCGAACATGTGAATCGCAATTGGGAAGTCAACTAAATCTAACAATGTTCGCAAATGAAAAAATAGGGCCTCAAATGCGAAGTTAAACCAGACAGTCAACTTTCGCAAATGCGAAGTCCTTCATCGCAAATGCGATAATCAACAGAAAAGTCAAGGTTCGCAAATGCGAACTTCCCTTCGCAAATGCGAAGATCGCCCTTCAGTACTGGGCACTGAAGTAGTTTTATATTTCCGCCCCATACCCTTTAATACACGACCTATCTTATTGGAAACACATCTTTGGCTTATTTTTCAGTCTCTTAACTAGAGAAGAGAAGTTTGGGAGCTAGGGTTCTTGCACACACACTTGGATCTTGAGTATTTGAAACTTTTGGTTGACAATTTCTTACCCATTTTTACTTATTTCTTCATTTCCTTGCTTTGTTTTGTATATCTAAGTGTGTAGAATTTACTTCAACACTTGAATCTTTTTTATGGGAATATTAATATTAAAGAGAGTTATTGTTTCTTTAATTATTATTGTTCTTTAATATTTTTAAAGGGATTATCTAACCCTAGGACTCGCCCATTAACTTTGAATTAATTTTAAAAAAATAATTTGGGATTGGGAAAGATTAATTAACAAAAACTTGAGGCGTTAACCCTCACTTTATAGATTCTACCTAGGGATAGGATTAAACTACTTGTAGCCATATTCAGTTGTGCTTAATGTCTTACTTGCTTTAAGGATAATTCAATTAGGAAGTCTGTCTTCGAAAGAAGCTAATATAAAATTATTATCCGAGGCTAATTAACATAAACTCGTTCATATTTGTAAAATCATGAAATATATTGGATCGTTACTTGAGTGTAATTCCCCGTGTATCCATGCTTGTAGCCATTGATCATTTCACTTGCTTTCTAGGTTAGTTTAGATTTTTGTGTTTAGATATAATTGTTTTCTTAAAACTATATGAAGTGTTTGGCTTAGCATAATAAGTGATTATTCTCTTACATGCCTAATCGCCTACATATTGTTCTCTGTGGGATTCGACTCCGACTCATAGTTGGGTATATTATATTGCATGCGACTCTATCCATTTACTTTTTAATAGTGAATTTGGACGTCATCAAAATTGGCGACGTTGTCGGGGAGCAATTTTGCATATTTAGGCTGTTTGAGAAGTAAGCGTACATGCTTTGGTCCACTTTTGTGAATATTTGTATAATTATTTTCCTTATCCTTGTTTATTTTTCTTGTTTGTTTTCTTGTTTGTTTCTTGTTTATTTTCTTAGTTTTGAAAAATGGCATCGCATAATGAAAATTGGTCGTATGGTAGTTGTCATACTTTAATGACCCTTGTCCTTATTGTGGAGAACCACACTCTTGGCAAAATTGTTTAAATTCTCCCGAGGGCGAATTGTGCGCACAATATCAAACCAATGAGTGGAGTATATGTGATGAGTGTGGTAGTCAAAATGGCCATTGGGCTAATTGTGATTATTTGTCCTTCCCTTCCCCCAACCCTCGCTATGATAATTCTACTTTTTGTGATGACAATTATAGGGATATGGATGTAGAAGAAATTGAGCATGGTCAAAATGGAGAGTTCAAGTTCATGATGGAATGCCTACTTGAAGGAGGAAACAAAGAGCAAAATTCCTTGGAGGATCTTTTGGAAACTAGTCTCCAAAATGATTTGGCGCTTGAAAGGTTGACTTCACAAATAGTAGAAATGCTTAAAGCTCTAGAGGTCCAAAAAGCCTTGGAAGTGAATGATAGTCAAGAACCTTCCTTAGATGTTGAAGCCAAAAATCCTCCTTTGGCACTTGATTCAAATCAAGAAGAACTCTCAAATGCTCAAAATGAGAGGTTAATACTCATATTGGAGGCTATTCTTGAAAATGAGGAGAAGCAAAACTTGGCACTCGAGGACTTGAAACAAGCACTATATCTAAATGATAGACTATCCGCACCTTGGAAGATCAAATAAAATCATTGGTTGAGGCTCATAATGCTCACCAACTTGAGAGTGTGGAAAGAGGTCTAGAAGAGTCCAACTTCGAGAAAGAAAGTGAGCTTTATTTTGAGGAATCAAGAATTGAACATCCGCCAACCAACTCCATGCTTGTTGGTGATGCCAAGAAAAATATGGAATTAGAGTCAATCGATGTAGTTAAAAAGATTGTTGAAAATGACTCTAGTTCGGGGGAAAAAGAGAATGTTAAAATCCGGAAAAGGTTGCAAGTTGGGAGGTTACTACTATCTCATTCCAAGCATTTTTCAACTTTGGAATTCTATGGTGATATGGGAATTGAGCCATGTGTATCCATATTAGAGTGCAAAGAAGAAAGACAATAGCCATATATCTTGCAATATGAAAATTCAAGAACGCAAAATGAGATTCCTCAAAAGAAAGCCGATAAATGCAAAATGAAGAAATTGATGTTTGGCTTGATCATCTACTTACCACCCCCCGCCGCTCATGGTCACAAACTTGGATCCAAGTTAGGTGCCCAGTTCATATCCTCTAAGTGGAGAGAAAAGTGATAAAGTTGATTCGCGTCGTGACACGATGTTAAATGCGGCGCTTGGTGGGAGGCAACCCATCATTTTCAAGTTTTTAGTCATTTTTAAAATTTTCATTTGATTTTTCAATTTTTCTTGTAGAATAGTTTATTTTTATTATTTTTGATCAATCTACTAAGTTGCAAGAAGTGTGAAAGTGTTGGGACAAAAGGTAGGAAGATTGAAGAATGAAAAAAAAATTCAGTCCCAGATTACAGTTACCGCATTCATGAAAAATAGTTCGCAATTGCGAGCACCTGATTTGTTGCAAAACAGAAGAAACTGTTGCGAAGAAGAGGTCGCTATTGCAACATTAGAGGGTCTTTAACAGAGGTTTGGTGTGCAGTTAACAGAATTTCAAAAATATTTTGGGGCTCTCAAAACGAACGACCTCCCTCTTCCTCACTGTCCCAACTTTGAAACTGTCACGACCCAAAATCCTAACCTGTCGTGATGGTGCCTATCTCAATAATAGGCAAGCCGACAACACCAATAACCCACAATTTCTTTTAAATACTGAAAACATAATAATTAAGTTTAAGAGTAAATCCCACAACCATTGAAAATAAACATACTTCCAAAACCCGGTGTCACTGAGTACATGAGCATCTATACATTACAAGTTTGGAAAACGTGGTCTATAATAATCTGAGACCAAATACAATAAACAAAAGGATAGGGAAGGAGAGACAAGGTCAGCGAAACATGGCAGCTACCTCTGAATCTCCAGAAAATCGATTGTGTGAAAGAATTAACACTCGCTATATCCGGAATCACCTAGATCTGCACACGAAGTGCAAGGTGTAGTACGAGTACAACTAACTCAGTAAGTAACAATAATAAATAAAGAGCTGAAAGTAGTGACCAGCTTCTCAGCCAAGTCCAAGTACAGTACTTTCCAATATAAAAGGGTAGGCATGCTCTCAAGTTCAACATTTAAGATTTCACTGAAATTTCATATCAAGTTTGACCAAAACAGAAAATAATATTTTTTTTCCCGAAATTTCCAAAATAGTGATATATGACAGCTGAAATGCAGCAAATAATGAAATCAATGCATCCTCTGAAAGTAACAGTCACTCAGTCCTCCCATTCACTCCAACCTAACAGTCACTCTTTCCTCACAGTCGCTCATTCCTCACAGTCACTCATCACTCGCCACTCGCACTCACACTCAATAGTTACTTGCACTCACTGGGGGTGTGTACAGACTCCGGAGGGGCTCCTTCATCCCAAGCGCTATATCAAGCCAATCATGGCATAAATCAATGAAACATGCTGCGGCGTGCAGCTTGATCCCCTCGGCCTCACTCCGTCATCAACCTCTCCAGTCTCTCGGGCTCTTAGAAATCATGATAAGCAGCCCAACAACTATGATATGATGCATCAATAATGAATAAGAGAGACTAAGGTAAAAATGTTCAAATAGAACTGTGACTGAGTGCAAAACAACAATTTAGCAAATAATTTCACAAGTACACGACCTCTGTGGGTCCCAACAGTGTAAACATATGATTTAAACATGATTCATAGATACATTTTTCTAATACGGGGGAAAATGCACGGATATCAACAGATTTTTCAACTACACAGTTTCATGGAATTGACCAAGTCATAATTCCTGCGTGCACGCCCAGACGTCCATCACCTAGCATGTGCGTCACCTCAAAACCAATCACATAATATATATTCCTGGGTTTCATACCCTCAGGACCAAATTTAGAAACTATTACATACCTCAAACCATGTAATTCTTTATTATGCAATGTCTTTACCTCGTGAATTGGCCTCCAAACGCCTCGAATCTAGCCACAAATAATTCGATTCAGTCAATAAAATTTATTGGAATTAATTCCATAAGAAAATATTAATTTTCCAACAAAATCCGAAATTTAGCTCAGAAATCACCCGTATGGCCCACATCTCGGAACCCGACAAAAGTTACAAAATCCCGAATCTCATTCAACCACGAGTCTAACCATACCAATTTCTTTTTCAAAATCCGACCTCAATCCGGCCTCCAAATCTTCAAATCTTATTTTCAAATCCCTAAATTTAAATCCCCGATTTACACCTCAAAAACATGTAATCTAGTCGGATTATTCGATGATAATTCAATATTATGAAGTAGAAATGATCACAAGTGACTTACATCAAGATTTCTCGTGAAAACCTCGCTCAAAATCTCCCAGCCTAAGCTAGAAATGCCCAAAAATGGCGAAACCTCGGAACCCCTCTGTTTTTGTACTGCCCAGGGGTTTCTGCTTCTGCGAGATTTTGTGTGCATCTGCGCACATGCTTATGCAAGGAGCTATCCGCTTCTGCTAAGCTGCCTCACCAAGCGCCTTTGTGCTTCTACGATCAAACGCCCGCACGTGCAGGGCCGCTTCTGCCGCTACCTACCACTTCTGCGATCGAAGCCCCAACCACGCCTGGACGCATCTGCGATGGAAGGCTCACTTCTGCGAGCTCGCACCTGCGATGGAAATTCCGCAGGTACGATTACATTAGATGGCAGAAACCTTCAGATTTTCTTCTAAGTCCGAATTCGATCCTTTAACCCTCCGAAACTCACCCGAGGCCCCTGGGACCTCAACCAAATACACCAACAAGTCCTACAACACCATACGAACTTAATCAAACCCTCAAATCATCTCAAACAACGCTAAAATCACGAATCATACCCTAATTCAAGCCTAATGAACTTTGAAATTTTAAGTTTCTACAAACGACACCGGAACCTATCAAATCAAGTATAATTGACCTCAAATTTTGCACAACGGTCATAAATAACATAATGGACCTATTAAAATTTTTAGAATCGGATTTTAACCCCGATATCAAAAAGTCAAACACCCGATCAAACTTCCTAAAAATTGACTTTCGCCATTTCAAGGCTAATTCCACTGCGGACCTCCAAATAATTTTTCGGACACGCTCCTAAGTCCAAAATAACCATACGGAGCTATTGGAATCATCAGAATTAAATTCCGAGGTCGCTTACACATAAGTCAATATCTGGTCAACCTTTCCAACATAAGTTTTCAATTGTGAGACTAAGTGTCTCATTTCACTTCGAAATCTTTCCGGACCCGAACCAACTAACACGGTAAGTCATAAAATAACTGTAAGGAATAACTTAAGCAGTAAATAGGGAAACGAGGTTATGATACTCAAAACGACTAGCCGGGTCATTACATTCTCCCTCTCTTAAACAAACGTTCGTCCTCAAACTGGTTTAGAATCATACTTGGAGTCTCAAATAGGTGTGGATATTTGCTTTGCATCGCCTGCTCAATCTCCTAAGTAGCTTCTTTGACTGGATGGCATCTCCACTATACCTTCAATGATGCTATGTTCTTTGACCTCAGCTTTCGAACCTGCCGGTCTAAAATAGCCATCGGCTCCACATCATAAGTCAGATTACCGTCCAGCTGCATTGTACTGAAATCCATTATATGAGACGGATCCCCAACATACTTTCGAAGCATGGATACATGGAATACTGGATGAACACTTGATAGAATAGGTGGCAAGGTAAGTTCATAAGCCATCTCTCCAATTTTCTTAAGTATCTCAAAAGGCCCAATATACCGAGGGCTCAACTTTCCCTTCTTCCCGAATCTCAACACACCCTTCATGGGTGAAATCTTGAGCAGAACCTTTTCCTCAACCATGTAAGCAATGTCACGGACCTTCCGGTCAGCATAACTCTTCTATCTAGACTGCACCGTGTGAAGCCGCTCCCGAATCAACTTAACCATCTCCAAAGCATCTTGAACCAAATCAGTACCCAATAGCCTAGCCTCACCCAACTCAAACCAACCCATAGGAAACCAACACCGTCTCCCATATAAAGCCTCATACGGAGCCATCTGAATGCTTGATTGGTAGCTGTTATTGTAAGAAAACTCTATTAGTGGCAGAAATTTATCCCAAGAACTTCCAAAATCAATGACATAAGCATATAGCATATCCTGCAATATCTGAATAGTGCGCTTGGACTGTCCGTCCGTCTGAGGGTGAAATGATGTACTCAACTGAAATCGTGTGCCAAATTCTCACTGCACTACTCTCCGAAACTATGATGTAAACTGCGTGCCTCGATCTGAAATGATGGACACTGGCACATCATGTAGGCGAACAATTTCGTGGATATAAATTTCAGCCAACCGTTCCAAAGACTAAGTAGTACCAACTAGAATAAAATACGCGTACTTGGTCAATCGATCCACAATCATCCAAACAACATCAAACTTCCTCAAAGTCCGTGGAAGCCCAACTATGAAATCCATGATAATACGCTCCCATTTCCACTCCAAAATTTCAAGTCTCTGAAGCAATCCTCCCGGTCTCTGATGCTTGACAATTTAAACACCGAACTATATCTTTCTTCATTCGCCTCCACCAATAATGCTGCCTCAAATCCTGATACATCTTTGCGGCACTTGGATGTATGGAGTACCGTGAATTGTGAGTTTCCTGGAGAATCAACTCATGAAAATCATCTACATTAGGCACACATAGCCTGCCCTGCATCCGTAATACACCGTCATCTCCAATAGTGACTTCCTTGGCATCGCCGTGCTGAACCGTGTCTTTAAGGACAAGCTGATGGGGATCATCATACTGGCACTCTCTGATGCGATCATATAAAGAAGACCGAGAAACCACACAAGCCAGAACCCGATTTGGCTCGGAAACATCTAATCTAACAAACTGGTTGGCCAAGGCCTAAGCATCCAAGGCTAAAAGCCTCTTTGCTACCGGTAAGTATGCTAAGCTGTCCAAACTCTCCGCCTTACGACTCAAGGCATCGGCCACCACCTTGGCCTTTCCGGGATGACAGAGAATGGTAATGTCATAATCTTTAAGCAACTCTAACCACCTTCACTGCCACAAATTAAGATCCTTCTGTTTAAATAGATGTTGTAGACTCCGGTGATCGGTATAAACCTCACAATGGACACCATACAAGTAATGCCGCCAAATTTTGAAGACGTGAATAATAGTTGCTAACTCAAGGTCATGGACCAGATAATTCTTCTTATGTACCTTTAACTGTCTAGATGCATAGACAATCACCCTACCGTGTTGCATAATCACTGTGCCGAGACCAATACGCGATGCGTCACAATACACTGTATAAGACCTTGAACTTGTAGGCAACACCAATACTGGAGTTGTGTCAAAGCTGTCTTAAGCTTCTGAAAGCTCTCTTCACATTCATTCGACCAGCTGAACGGAGCACCTTTCTAGGCCAATTTGGTCACAGGCGATGCAATAGATGAGAAAACCTCTAGAAGCGATGATAATAACCGGTCAAGCCGAGAAAACTCCGAATCTCGGTAACTGAAGATTGTTTGGGCTAACTCTGAACTACCTCTATTTTCTTCGGATCCACCTTAATCCCTTCTCTGGACGCTATGTGTCCCAAGAATGCAACCGAACTAAGACAGAACTCACACTTGGAGAATTTGGCATATAGTTTCTCCTTTCTCAGCCTTTGTAATACAATACCCAAGTGTTGTGCCTGCTCCTCCTGGCTACATGAGTACACCAGGATATCATCAATAAATACCACAACAAATGAGTCAAGATACGGCTGGAATACACTATTCATCAGGTTCATAAATGTTGCTAGGGCATTGGTTAGCCCAAATGACATCACAAGAAATTCATAGTGATAATAACGAGTCCTGAATGCCGTCTTTAGAATATTCGAATCCCGAATTTTCAACTGGTGATACCCAGATCTCAAATCAATTTTGGAGAATACCCTCGCTCCCTAAAGTTGGTCAAATAAATCATCAATACGCGATAATACCCTAATACTTGACCTCCACAACTTCCTATCAAGAGCCATGTCCTCGGAAATCTGTAGACTCGCCATGTCCTGCCTGATCACCTCTCCCCAATACTTCTTAGGTCGTCCTCTGCCTCTTCTCATGCCCTCCAAAGCCAGCCTCTCCTCATTTTTGCTACTTTCATCACAGAACCGGTGCACCCCAAGGACACACTAGGCCTAATAAACCACTTATTAATAAGCTCCTGAAGTTGCTCTTTCAATTCTTTTAACTTAGCTACTGCCATACGATATGGAAGAATAGAAATGGGTTGAGTGCCCGACACCAAGTCAATACCAAAATCAATGTCCTTGTCGGGCGGCATACCCATTAGGTTTGCAGGAAATACATTAGGAAAGTCTCTCACTACCGGTACTGAATCAATACTAGGAATATCTGCATCAACATCTCTCACAAAATCCAAATAATACAAACACCCCTTCCTAACCATACGTTGGCCTTTCAAATAAGAAATTACCCTGTTGGGAACATAATCTAGAGAACCTCTCCATTTGACCTTCGGCAACCCCGGCATTGCCATCATCACAGTTTTTGTGTGACAGTCCAGAATAGCATCACATGGAGATAACCAATCCATACCTAGGATTACATCGAAATCAACCATACTAAGCAATAAGAGATCAACTTTAGTCTTCAGTCCCTCAATAGTTACCACACATGACTGATGTACACCGACCACAATAATAGTATCACCCACCGGTATAGATACACGAATATGTGAAACTAAGGATTCACAGGTCATATCTAGATAATGAGTAAAGTACGATGATGCATACGAATAAGTAGAACCAGGGTCAAATAATATAGAAGCTTCCCCATGGCACACTGAGACGACACCTGTGATCACTGCATTTGAGGCAACGACATCTGGCCTGGCAGGAAAAGCATAGAATCAGCCTGACTGACACCTGATCAGCCTCCCACTCTTGGGCGACCCCTAGCTCACTGACCCCCATACCGAGCTGGTTGGACGGGTGGTGAAGTAACTGGTGCTGAAGTCATAGTCTGACTTTTCTGCTGCACTAAACCTCCCTAGCGATAAGGACATAGTCTCCACATATGCCCAAATTCCCCACACTCAAAGCAGCTCCCTGGTACTGGTGGTGGTGCTGACTGAATTGAGCTTTGAGAACTAGAATAACTGCTAGAAGCACACAGTGCAAATGAACCTTGAACTGAAGGAGCACGAGAGGAACTCTGGGCTGGCATGGCACTGAGAGATGACTGAACCTGATGAGAACTATATGAACCCTAACTTGATGATGCACCACAGTGAACTTGATGACCTGTATGAGTGTGTCTGTAAGGACGACCCCTGCTGCGGTAAAACTGACCCCCGGAAGGAACACCGCTGAAATCACTTGGACCACGAGGCCTCTTGGCCTCCCTCTCTCCACACTCCTGGCTAGGAACCATCTCTATCTACCGAGTAATGTCAACTACCTCATCAAAAGTAGCACCAGATACTCTATCCCGAGTCATAAGTAATCGTAGCTGATATGTGAGGCCATCAATGAACCTCCTAATCCTCTACCTATTAGTGGGAACCAACCAAACTGCATGACGATCCAACTCAAAAAATCTCATATTGTACTATGTCACAGACATACCATCCTGACGTAACTGCTCAAACTGTCTGCGCAGCTCCTCTCTGCGAGACAACGGCACAAACTTCACCAAAAAGAGAATAGAGAATTCCTGCGATGTAAGTGGTACAACACCGACCGGCTTGCGCCTCTCATAAGTCTCCCACCATCTGAAGGCAACTCCAAAAGACTGAAAAGTAATGAACGAGACCCTACTGGTCTCCAAAATACCCACTGTCCGAAGTATCCGCTGGCACTTATCCAAAAAACCCTGAGCATCCTCTGACTCAGCACCACTAAATGATGGAGGTCAAAGCTTCCGAAATATCTCAAGTCTCCTCTGCTCATCATCTGCCATAACGGGGACTACCGGGGCCTGAACAGCTACAACCGGCTGGGCTAGTAGTGCTCCCGGTATATGAAGTCCCTGTACCACCTGATCTGGAGTACGGGCAACAGGGGTATGAGTACCCTCCCCCGGCCTGAGAAGTGGCAGGTGCGGCCTGAGTCGAAACCACCTGAGCAAGGCCAGTGCAAATTGTCAATATCTGGGCCAAAGTCTCGTGAAGGCCTGTAATCTCAATGAACACAGCTGGTGCCTGAGCTGGTCCTGTCGGCTCAGCTATATCTGGAATCTGCTCCTGAGTTGGAGCAACTGGTGGTGCTACATGTGCTGCTCCAGCTGCTATACGAGCTATACCTCGACCTCTACCTAGGCCTCTACCACGCCCCCGGCCTCTCGCGGCCCTAGATGGTGGCACTGGTGGCTGACCATCCAATTCGGTAGTATGTGTTCTCACCATTTGTGAGAGAATAGAATAACATAAATTTAGTTTCCGGAATCAATAAATTCGCGCGACAGAGTACAAGAAATTGAAATTTTTCCTAAGGGTTCGGTAGCCTCTCGAAGATAAGTACAGACGTCTCCGTACCGATCCGCAAGACTCTACTAAACCTGCTCATGACTCGTGAGACCTATGTAACCTAGGCTCTGATACTAACTTGTCACGACCCAAAATCCTAACCTGTCGTGATGACGCCTATCTCAATACTAGGCAAGCCGACAACACCAATAACCCATAATTTCATTTAAATACTGAAAACATAATAATTAAGTTTAAGAGTAAATGCCACAAACATTGAAAATAAACACACTCCCAAAACCCGGTGTCACTAAGTACATGAGTGTCTATACATTACAAGTTTGGAAAACGTGGTCTATAATAATCTAAGACCAAATACAATAAACAAAAGGATAGGGAAGGAGAGACAGGGTCTGCGAAACATGGCAGCTACCTCTGAATCTCCAGAAAATCAACTGTGTGAAAGAATCAACACCCACAGTCTCCGAAATCACCTAGATCTGCACACGAAGTGCATGGTGTAGTATGAGTACAACGAACTCAGTAAGTAACAATAATAAATAAAGAACTTAAAGTAGTGATGAGCTTCTCAGCTAAGTTCAAATACAGTACTTTCCAATATAAAAGGGTATGCATGCTTTCAAGTTCAACATTTAAGATTTAACTGAAATTTCATATCAAGTTTGACCAAAAAAGAAAATAATGCTTTTTTTCCTGAAATTTCCAAAATAGTGATATATGACAGCTGAAATGCAGCAAATAATGAAATCAATGCATCCTCTCAGAGTAACAGTCACTCAGTCCTCCCATTCACTCCAACCTCACAGTCACTCTTTCCTCACAGTCACTCTTTCCTCACAGTCGCTCATTCCTCACAATCACTCATCACTCGACACTCATACTCGGCACTCACATTCAGTAGGTACATCCGCTCACTGAGGGTGTGTACAGATTCCGGAGGGGCTTCTTCAACCCAAGCGTTATATCAAGCCAATCATGGCATAAATCAATGAAACATGCTACGGCGTGCAGCCCGAACCATAAATATCCTCACAATTAGGCCCCCGACCTCACTCAGGCATCAACCTCTCCAGTCTCTCGGGCTCTCAAAAATCATGATAAGCAGCCCAACAACAATGATATGATGCATCAATAATGAATAAGAGAGACTGAGGTAAAAATATGCAAATAGAACTGTGATTGAGTGCAAAATATCAATTTCGCAAATAATTTCAAAAGTACACGACCTATGTGGGTCCCAATAGTGTAAACATATGATTTAAATATGATTCATAGATCAATTTCTCTAATACGGGGGAAGATGTACGACAATAGATTTTTCAACTACACAGTTCCATGGAATTGACCAAGTCATTATTCCTACGGTGCACGCCCACACGCCCGTCACCTAGTATGTGCATCACCTTAAACCCAATCACATAATACATATTCCGGGGTTTCCTACCCTCAGGACCAAATTTAGGACTGTTACTTACCTCAAACCGTCTAATTCTTTATTCTGTAATGTCTTTGCCTCGTGAATTGGCCTCCAACTGCCTTGAATCGAGCCACAAATAATTTGATTCCGTAAATAAAATTTATTGGAATTAATTCCATAAAAACATATTAATTTTCCATCAAAATCCAAAATTTAGCTCAAAAATGGCCGTGGGGCCCATGTCTCCGAACCCTACAAAATTACAAAATCCGGAAGCCCATTCAATCACGAGTCTAACCATACCAATTTTACCAAAGTCCGACCTCAACTCGACCTCCAAATCATCAAATCTTATTTTCAAATCTCTAAGTTCAAATCCCCTATTTACACCTCAAAAACATGTAATCTAGTCGGATTATTCGATGAAAATTCAATATTATGAAGTACAAATGATCACAAGTGACTTACCTCATGATTTCCCATGAAAACCGCGCTCAGAATCGCCTAGCCCGAGATTGAAATGCCCAAAAATGGCAAAAGCTCGGAACCCCTCTGTTTTTGTACTGCCCAGGGGTTTCCGCCTTTGCGGGAATTTGTGCGCATCTGCGGACACGCTTCTGCGAGGAGCTGTCCTCTTTTGCAAAGTTGCCTCACCAAGCGCCCTTGCGCTTCTGCGATCAAACGCCCACAGGTGCGGGGCCGTTTCTGCGATCGAAGCACCAACCACGCTTGGACTCATCTGTGATGGAAGGCACGCTTCTACGAGCTCGCATCTGCGATGGAAATTCCGCAGGTGCGATTACATCAAATGGCAGAAACCTTCAGATTTTCTTCTAAGTCCGAATTCGATCTGTTAACCTTCTGAAACTCACTCGAAGCCCCCGGGACCTTAACCAAATATACCAACAAGTCCTAAAATACCATACGAACTTAGTCAAACCCTCAAATCACCTCAAACAATGCTAAAATCACGAATCATACCCCAATTCAATCCTAATAAGCTTTGAAATTTCAAGTTTCCACAAACAACGCCGGAACATATCAAATCAAGTCCGATTGACCTCAAATTTTGCACACAAGTCATAAATGACATAATGGACCTATTAAAATTTTCAGAATCGGATTTTGACCCAGATATCAAAAATTCAACCCCCAGATCAAACTTCCCAAAAATTCGACTTTCGCCATTTCAAGCCTAATTCCACTACGGACCTCCAAATAATTTTTCGGACACGCTCCTAATTCAAAAATCACCATACGGAGATATTTGAATCATCAGAATTAAATTCCGAGGTCGTTTACACATAAGTCAATATCTGGTCATCTTTTCCAACTTAAGTGTTCAATTATGAGACTAAGTGTCTCATTTCAGTCCGAAATCCTTCCGGACCAGAACCAACTAACATGGTAAGTCATAAAATAACTGTAAAGAATAACTTGAATAGTATATGGGGAAATGGGATTATAATACTCAAATGACCGGCCGTGTCATTACAGAAACTCCCTCATTTTCACTCCTAATTGCAAGCATCAAGGTATGAAGGCATAATATTTGTGATCTTTATGTTTTATATCATTATATTCTTCTTCTTCTCTCCTTTATATCTCAATAGTTAGGGTTCAATTGGTTTCTTCTCTTATGTGCGAAATTGTTTGAAAAATAGCTCAAAAGTGTTCAGATTTCTAGGTGAGGTTGGTTGAGAGTGTGAGCCTCATTCTTTGTTGAAAAATTGGGAAGTCTGAGTACCTATAACTTTGTTAAAATATGAGTGAGTTTGTGTGCTTGATATGTGTTTGATGAAAGGCCCGAATGAAATTCTTGGCAGAATCATTGAAATTTCTTCTATTCGTGGTTGTGTGTGAAGTTTATTGCATGATTTTGTGCCTAAAAACTGATTGCATTCTCTTAAAATATGCCTTTGATAAAACAATTTTGGGTTGGAACTGTTTTGGGTATGAAGAGCTCATGGGGACTATGGCATCGCAATTGCGATACTTCGCATTTGCAAAGAGGCAAACACAATTGCGAAAACCATCAGACCTCGCAGTTTTTGCATTTGCGATATTTGTTTCGCAATTGTGACTTCTGAAGATTCCTGATGCCTTCACAATTGCGAGGAAAATGTAGCAATTGCGACATCAGAGAGCAGACCTCTGTTGAACTAAAAATCCCGATTTTTTTTCTAAGGCTGGGTTTTGACTGTCCAATCATTTCTTTGGCATATTTGACTCATTTTGAAATATATTTCTTAGAAATATCACATTATCACTCCAATACTTTCTTTACAGGTACCATAAGCTAAAAATGAGCTTTAACTCCAACGAATTCGAACATGAAAATCCTTTGGAAATAGAGGAGAACTATGACCAACACCGGTTCTTGTCATTGGAATGCCAGAAATGGTACTATGCCGTGTGTTCATTATGAAAAAGATGCTCCTGGAAAGTGGTATATTGCTGGAAAAGGTCCAGAATGTCTTCCCGAGTTTTATCAGAGTCCTGTAGAAATGTGATGGACATGTTTTTCCCTCAACCTTGCAAAGCAAATGAGCAATGGGTGAGGGAGTTATATGTGAATCTCCCAGCCGTCAGGTTAAGAAATCGAATCATGATGACAGGGGGAAAGATGGTGAATTTTGGAGCTGAAGTTGTGAATCGAATCTATAACCTACACGATCATGACATGACACCATTCCGTGTGAAGGATTATGCCACATGCAAGTTGTTGGTCTCCAAATTATGCCCGGGTGCGGATGTTCCATGGGCAATTGAAAAGAGATGTATCACGTCCAAAGAAATCACCGCCGAAGCAAAGATATGGCTAGCCATCATATGCAGTCGAATCTCTCTTGAGGGGAACATATGGAATGTACCAAACAACGAGAGCTCAAATGAAAGCCTCCATTCTTGATGATATCCGACTCAATGTTGGGGAGATTTTCATCAATGAGCTGAGGGAATCTCGAGTTCATGAGGGTCAATCACTGATGTTCCCATCTCTCATCACTGAGTTGTGCCAAATTATTAGGGTTGAGGATGATCTGGAAGACAACTGGGTAGATTTTTGGAAGCCTATTGCTCCATTGAAAAAAAGAGGAGAGGGCCGTGCAAAGAAAAAAGAGGAAGTTGGGATCTTCTCAGAACGACCATGGTAGCCAGCCATCATCTTTTGTAGGAGGACCATTTGCTATGCTCTCTGAAGAAATGTGATAGATTCGTGACCTAGTAGCTGGCCTTCCATAGGAACCTGGGGAGACATCTGAGGGACCCTTTGTATTCATCTCAAAGAAACATTTTCAAAAGTATCTCAATGATTAGAAGAAGTAGGGGGGTCACCTTAAGAAGCTGGAGAAAGCATACACTGATTTGGCCACAGCGCATGAAACTTTGAGTACTTCTTATCCCAAGCTGGCAAATGCACACACCAGGATGAAGAAGAGGGAGAAGAAGAGAGATAAATTCTTCACCCACATGTGGAAGGGTGTGAAGGGGCTACAGAAAGTTCTAAAGCCTTAAGAGTCAGTGCCATTGACCGAGCCGAAAGATGATGATGATGCTCCAGTTCATTGGTCAGAGGAAGAGGAGGAGGCTGCGACTGAGTTCGAAAGTAAGGAGAGCACTTGATGCAGTATTTAACGTGCACTTTATACCATTTTACTCTATTTTGTTTAGTTGCATTGAGGACATTGCAATATTTCCAGTTGGGGGTGGCTTCTTGTATAACTGTTGATATGGTAGACTGATATTTTGTTTTCATGTGATGTGTTATATTAGTGTGTTTACTAGCTTCTTGATTTTTTATATATAGTATGTTTTATTTTGTTGGCAATATCCTTGGTTTTCTTTGTACCACGGTTCTTTTTCCGAGGATGCCAATTTTCGTTTTGAATTGGGTAATATTTGGTGAATTATTGTGTGATTTTCCTGATGATGGATTTCTAGGCGGCATTCTTAAGAGAATTAGTCTTGTAGTTTAGATATAGTTTTTGGTAATTTAGGAGAATAAGTGGTATGAGTTGGGATTTTTGCCCATTGGCCAATTTGTAGCTTGATTGGTACCAACATGATTTAAACTTGGGCATATGAATTCTTGATCTCTGAAAAAGAAAAATGATTGAAGTAAGAATTACTGTCATGACTTTTAGACTTAACTTTTGGCTCTTTAATTCATTAAATAGTCTCTTAGATTATATGTGACTTCTTTGAGTTCATTGGTTTCAATTGGATTTTGGACTTGTAATTCACTCGAGTTTTCATGTTCCATGTGTGGTGAGATTTATTGTGAGTTCTTTTGCATTATTTGTAGTCTATAACTTACCTGAAATGTGTTTCAAGGAGAAATCATAGATTAATTTGGTTTGAAAAATGATGTTAGGCCTTCTTTGGTCCGTTCTTTTGTCATAAATTTTCTGCCTGTGCATATTCTCCCTAGTCAACCCCTTTTGAGCCTTTAACCTTTTCTTTGGCAACCATGTTACATGCTTTAACCTTGTGTTCTTTATTGATCTATCTTTTGGCTTCCCATCTCCCTAAGTTCTTCGAAAGTGTGAACATAGGCTAAAAGCCTAAGTTTGGGGGTGGCAGTTGGAAAAGTTGTGATGTGGTAGTTGCTTATGAGGTGAAAGGTTAAAAAAACAAATGTTACATATATGCATAGTAGAACCTTCTTGGCTTTTGAAAAAAAGGAAGGAAAATTAAGTAATTGTGAATAAAAGGAAGACTAGATGGTGCAATGAAAAAAATGAAGAAAGGGTGGAAAAGTTTTTGAAGTGTACTTCGATTGTTGAAAAATTATAGTGCTTAGGGAGGTTTTGGGTCACTCTAACCAAAATTGTTCTCTACCATAACCAAAAGCCTAAACTACAATCCTTTAAGTCCTAATTGATTTTGAACCAAGTTTGTCTACATTAGTGGAGAAATACATGAAGGACAAGCCTATGGTACTACTTGTGTGCATTTGAACATCTTTGTGTGAGAGAGAGTTAATGCTTTCCATTTGATATCCCATTTATGTTTTGAATTGTAATTTATGAGTGTGGGATTCTCTCTTAAGTGTGAGGGCACATGAGATTTGAGTTGTGAATTTAATCCCATTTTTAATTGAGAGGAATGAACAAGGAAAAGTTATTTGTGATAAAGAGGCAACTTTTGAAGCTTTAGTGTCATGATTTGATTGCTACTTTAATTAACATAGTGTTTGAGCGCTTCAATTGTAATGAAATTTATGAGAAATATTTGGTGTTTCATATGCTTTGGATAAGTTGTTGGTACCAATCAAAGTCATGTGTTTGTGCTTAAAGTAGACTTTTGGACTTGGTATGATATTGATGCACTATTGAGTTGATTACATGGAAGGAGATTTAGAAGTGATCGGGAAGAAACCAAGCGAAAAAAGTCAAAAAGGGGCTCAAAAGCAGAAATTTGGAAATTGGCCTCAGGTGTCGCAAATGCGAGCAAAAGCTCGCAATTGCAAAGTCAACCATGCCAGTCAGCGTTCGCAAATGCGAAAATGTGAATCGCAATTCCGAAGTCAACTAAGTCCAACAATGTTCGCAAATGCAAAAAATAGGGCCGCAAATGCAAAGTCAAACTAGACAGTTAACTTTTGCAAATGCGAAGTCCTTCATCGCAAGTGCAATAATCAACAAAAAAGTCAAGGTTCGCAAATGTAAACATCCCTTCGCAAATGCGAAGATCGCTATCACGACCCATATCTCAACACGTCGTGATGGAGCCTATCACAGTTCTAGGCAAGCCGTCAACCACAAACAATTATGCATTTTAATTGAAAATAAGATGAAACATGTTTAACAGTAATAACTCTCGTAAATAGTTGATAAGAAATACTGCGATTCAAATACAAATTTCCCAATATCCGGGTGTCACTAAGTAAATGATCTACTAATGTCAACATAATCAAACTTCTAATACAACTGTCTAGAAAGATAAAACAGTGCTAAATAACTGGAAAGAAGGAGTGTCGAGGTCTGCGGACGTCAAAAACAGCTACCTCAAAAGTCTCCAAGAAGATGAAGCTCCAAATCTAGCAATCGCCTTGCCCAGAAGTATCTGGATCTGCACACGAAATGTAGAGTGTAGTATGAGTATAATCAACCCAACATACTCAATAAGTAATAGGACTAACCTTGGGCTGAAAGCAGTGACGAGCTCAGATAGGTACAGTCCAAATCCAGATGATAACAATAATAACTCATAGAGAAATCCAATAATCAATTTGTAGACAGTACGAAAATGTAGACATGCTTTCTAGTTTTTAACAGTTTGGGAACAACACGTATAAAATTTGCCAAGTATGACTAATATGAGGTATGTCACATATCGATATCTACATGTCAAGTATGCACGTCACCTATTATGCAACACAGTGATAAAGTCATATATTCATACTCTTGGAGTATTCATCCTCACTCAGCATGTTCAATCACTCAGCACTCCCAATCACTCAGCACTCTCAATCACTTAACACTCTCAATCACTCGGCACTCACACTCGACACTCACACTCGGCCATCGCACTCGGCACTCACGGTACCTGCACTCACTACTGGTATGTCATACTCTGGAGGGGCGAATCCTGCCCAAGCACTAATATAAGCCAATATGGCATGCTGTGACGTGCAGCCCGATCCTATCAATATCACTCAGAATTAGGCCCTCGGCCTCACTCAATCATCAATCTCTCCAGTCTCTTGGGCTCACAAAACTCATGCCAATCAGCCCAAATAATGATACATGATGTAACTATAAATGATAACATAGATTGAGATATGATATGCAAGTGATGAATGCGACTGAATACATAACGGCAATTTAAGCAAATAAATCAACAACAAAAACAACCTTTGTGGGTCCCAACAGTACCATCATATAGCCTAAACATGATTTCTAACATGAATCACAACTCAATTTCTCTAAACACGGAGATTACATGAATAATAACAAGACTAGGTAACTGCATAGTTTTACAGAATTAGCTGACTCACAATTACTATGGTGCACGCCCACACACACGTCACCTAGCATGAGTGTCACCTCAACACCAACCACATAGCATGTAGTTCAAGGATTCATACCCTCAAAGCTAAGTTTAGAAGTGTTACTTACCTGAAATTGCGCAAATCCCAACTCCAACAAGACCTTGCCTCGCGAATCGGCCTCTGAAAGACTCTAATCTAGCCACAAATAACTTAAAACAATCAATACAAGCTATAGGAATCATTTCCATATGATAAAGCTAGGTTCTTTAACAAAAGTCAAAAAGTCAACCGAAAAACTCAACTCCCGGCCTACATCTCAGAAATCAATAAAATTTACAAAATCCAAACACCCATTCAACAATTACTCCAACCATACCAAAATCACCCAATTCCAACCTCAAATCGTCACTCAAATCCCCAAATCTAACTCTCCAATCCCTAATAAAGAATTTCCCAAATTCCATCTTAAAAACACATAATCTAGGTGGGAAATTCAATGGGTATTCAATATTAATGAATAAAAATGATCAATAGTTGCTTACCTCTTGAAATTTAGAGAAAACCCTCTCAAAATTTGCCTCTAGCCGAGCTTGCAAAGTCCACAAATGAAACAATCTCGGATCCCTTAAAATTTAATACACTGTTAGTGCTTTCGCACATGCGGTTCGCTTAACCGCTTATGCGGACCTGCTAGTGCGGCCACAAATTCCGCTTCTATGGATTTCATGAAGCCCCCTACATTCACTTCTACTGACCAGGCTCCACTTCTGCAGAGTCGCACTAACAACCTCCTCTCCGCTTATGTGGAAACTCCTGCCCCTCGCTATGTCCGCACCTGTGCTCCACTTCCCGCATCTGCGATCTCGTAGATGCGGACAAACCTCATACCTACGTAACCCCTCAACCCCAACAAAAATCCACACCTGTGATGCCAAACTCGCTTCTACGATCGCGCACCTGCGATTGATTCTTCGCAGAACAACAACATATCAGAAATTCCTCAAGTCCACAACTCATTCCGATTTCAACTCGAATCACTCGCGAGGCCCCCGGGACCTCAACCAAATATACCAAAAAGTCCTAAAACACGATACGAACATAGTAAAGACCTCAAATCACATCAAACAACATCAAAAACATGAATTGCACCCCAATTCAAGTCTAATGAAACTAAAGAATTTCTAACTTCTATATCCGATGTCGAAACCTATCAAACCAACTCCAATTGACTTCAAACTTTTGCAAACAAGTCATAAATGATACAACGTACCTATTCTAACTTCCGGAAAAAAATTCTAAGCACGGTAACCGCAAAGTCAACTCTCAATTAATCTTCTCAACTCTCCAAACTTCTATTTTTCTAACTTTCGCAAATTTAAGCCAAAATCATCTACGGACCTCCAAATCTATATCTGGACACACTCCTAAGTCCCAAATCACCATACATAGCTATCAGAACCATCAAAACTCCATTTCAAAGTCACCACACACAAGTCAACATTCGGTCAACTTTTTCAACTTAGACTTCCAACCTTTGGACTAAGTGTCCCAACTCATTTCGAAACATCCCCGAAACTAAACCATCCACCCCGGCAAGTCACATAACAAAAAGTGAGCATAGAATAAGCAATAACTAGGTGAACAAGGCTACAATACTCAAAACGACCGGGGTATAATGATGCATCGCGTATTAGGCTTGGCACAATATTGAATCATACCCGGGGTCTCAAATAGGTGTGGATATCTACTCCTCATCTCCTGCTCGGTCTCCTAAGTAGCTTCCTCGACTGGCTGACCTCTCCACTTCACTTTCACTGAAGCTATATTCTTTAACCTCAACTTCCGAACACATCGATCCAAAATGGCCACCGGCTCCACATCATAAGTCAAATCTCAATCTAACTGAATTGTGCTGAAGTCGAAAACATAAGACAGATCACCAAAATACTTCCGGATCATGGAAACATAAAACAATGGATGAACACTCGATGGACTAAGCAGAAATTCAAGTTTGTAAGCCACCTCCCCAATCTTCTCTAGAACCTCAAAAGGACCAATATATATAGGGATCAACTTGCCTTTCTGATCGAACCTCATAACACCCTTCATGTGCGAAATGCTGAGCAATACCTTCTCCCCTATCGTGTAAGCAACATCACGAACATTCCGATCGACGTAACTCTTCTGTCTAGACTGTGTCGTGCAAAGCCGATCTTGAATCAACTTAACGCTGTCCAAAGAATCCTAAACCAAGTCAGTACCCAATAGCCTAGCCTCACACGACTCAATCCAACCAATCAGAGACCGACACCGCCTCTCATACAAGGACTCATACGGAGTCATCTGAATACTCGATTGTTAGCTGTTGTTGTAGGCAAACTCTGCAAGCGGTAGAAAATGATCCCAAGCACCCCCGAAATCCATGACATAAGCGCGTAGCATATCCTCCAATATCTGAATAGTGCGCTCGGACTGTCCGTTCGTCTGGGGGTTGAATGTTGTACTCAACTCAACCCATGTGCCTAACTTTCGCTGCACTACTCTCCAAAATTGTGATGTGAACTGCGTACCCTGATCTAAAATGATGGACACTAACACACCGCGAAGGTGAACAATCTCGCGAATATAGATCCTAGATAACCGCACCGAAGAATAGGTAGTCCCAACTGGAATGAAATGCGCAGACTTAGTCAACCAGTCCACAATCACCCAAATAGCATCAAAATTCTTCAAAGTCCATGGGAGCCCAACTACGAAGTACATGGTGATACGCTCCCATTTCCACTCAGGAATCTCAAGCCTCTGAGGCAAACCGCCCAACCTCTTATGCTCGTACTTCACTTGCTGACAATTCAAGCACCGAGCTATAAACTCCACTATGTCGTTTTTCATCCTCCACCAATGGTGTTGCCTCAATTCCTGGTACATCTTTGCGGCACCCGGATGGATGGAATATCATGAACTGTGGGCCTCCTCAAGAATCAACTCACGTAGCCCATCAACATTGGGCAAACAAATCCGACCATGCGTCTGTAGCACCCCATCATCCCCAATAGAAACTTCCTTGGAATCACCATGGTGAACCGTGTCCTTAAGGACAAAAAAATTAGGGTTGTCATGCTGACGCTCTCTGATGCGATCATATAAGGAAGACCGAGTTACCACGTAAGCTAGAACCCGGCTAGGCTTTGAAACATCTAACCTCACGAACTGATTGGCCAAGGCCTGAACATCTGATGCAAGCGATCTCTCATCAACAGGAATGCATGCAAGGCTGCCCAAACTCACTGCCTTTCTACTTAAGGCATCGGCCACCACATTGGCCTTTCTAGGATGATACAAAATGGTAATGTCATAGTCATTTAGTAGATCCAACCATCTTCACTGCCTCAAATTATGATCCTTTTGCTTGAACAAGTGCAAAAGGCTCCGATGATCCGTAAATACCTCACAAGACACACCATAGAGATAAAGCCTCCAAATCTTCAATGCATGAACGATGGTTGTCAACCCCAAATCATAAACGAGGTAGTTCTTCTCATAAGGCTTCAACTGGCCTGAAGCATAAGCAATTACTCTACCCTCCTGCATTAGGACACACCCAATACCGATCCGAGAAGCATCACAATAGACTGTATAAGAACCCAGCTAAAGGTAATACTAGAACTGCAGCTATGGTCAAGGTAGTCTTAAGCTTTTGAACGCTCTCCTCACACTTTCTGACCACCTGAATGGAGGCCCCTTATAGGACAACATGGTCAAAGGTGCTGCAATGGACGAGAAACATTCCATGAAGTGACGATAATATCTGACCAAGCCGAGAAAACTCTAAAATTCAGTAGCTGAAGATGGTCTAGGCCAACTCCGAACTGCCTCAATCAATTTTGGATCCACCTTGATCCCCTCACTGAACACCACGTGTCCCAAGAATGCCATCGAACTATGCCAAAACTCACACTTTGAGAACTTAGCATAAAGATTCTTATCCCTCAAAGTCTGTAGTACAATCCTTAGGTGTTGTGCGTGCTCCTCCTGGCTACGTGAGTACACCAAAATATCATCAATAAATACTATGATAAACGAATCAAGATATTGCTGGAACACACCGTTTATCAGATGCATGAATGCTACTGGGGCGTTGGTCAGCCTAAAAGACATCACAAGGAACTTATAGTAACATTGCAGGTCCTGAATGCTGTCTTCAAAATATCCAAGTCCCGAATCTTCAACTGGTGATACCCAGACCTCAATCAATCTGAGAGAACACTGTAGCTCCTCGAAGCTGGTCAAATAAGTCATCAATGCGGGACAAATGTAACTTTGTTCAACTGCCTGTAGTAAATGCACATCTGCATAGTACCATCCTTTTTCTTCACAAATAGAATCAGTGCACCCAAAGGCGACACACTAGGCCTAATAAACCCATATCAAGAAGCTCATGAAGCTGCTCTTACAATTCTTTCAATTCTATTGGTGCCATACGGTATGGAGGAATAGAAATTAGCTGAGTTCCCAGCACCAAGTCAATACAAAAATCAATGTCCATGTCGGGTGGCATGCCCGACAGGTTTGCAGGAAATATATCCGGAAAGTCTCGCACTACCGGAACATAATCAATTGTAGGAGTATCATCACCAAGATCCTTCACAAAATCCAAGTATGACAAACACCCCTTCCCAACCATCAGTTGGGCCTTCAAATATGAAATTACCCTGTTGGGAACATAGTCCAGAGAACCTCTACACTCGATCCTAGGTAACCCCGGCATCGCCAACGTTACGTTCTTAGCGTGATAATCCAGAATAACATGATATGGGGACAACCAATCCATGCCCAGAATCACGTCAAAATCAACCATGCTAAGCAATAATAGATCAACTCTAGTCTATAATCCCTCAATGGTCACCACACACAACCAATACACACGGTTCATAATAATAGAAACATAGATACATAAATAGGAGAAACTAAGGACTCAAAGGGCATATCTATATATCGAGCAAAATATGATGATACATATTAATAAGTGAAACCATGGTAAAATAATGTCGAAGCATCATTGTGGCATATCGAGACAATACTTTTGATCACTGCGTCTGAAGCAACGGCCTCTGTCTTGGCAGGGAAAGCATAGCATCGAGACTAACCACCACTTGATCGACCTCCCCCTCCAGGGAGACCTTAGCTTCCTAACCCTACCCCGAGTTGGCTGAGTGGGTGGTGAAGTAACTGGTGCAAAAGTCATAACCTGAACCTTCTGCTAAGTTGGACCTCCAAAATGATGAGGACACTACCTCCACACATGTCGAAACTCACCGCACTCAAATCAACTCCTCGATGGTGGTGGAGACTGAATTGGACCTCAAGAGCCAGAATAGCTACTAGAAGGACCTGGTACAGATGAACCCTGAACTGATGGAGCACGAGATGAACTCTGAGCTGGGAGGGCACTAAGAGATGACTGACCTAGATGAGCATTGTATGAATCATGGCTAGCTGACACACCATGATGAACATGATGAGTCATCTAAGCGGGCCTATAAGGACAACCCCTGCTGTGGTGGGACTGCCCTCCAGAAGAAACACCACTAAAACCACCCGAACCACGAGGCCTCTTGGCCTCCCTCTCCTCATGCTCCTGACTACGGACCTACTCTAGCTGCCTAGCAATATCAAATACCTCAACAAACCTAGAACCCAATGCAATCTTCTGAGTCATGACAAAACGGAGCCTATAGTTGAGGCCATCAATAAACCTCCTAATCCTCTCCCTTTCTGTGGGAACCAACCAGATCGCATGATGAGCGAACTCTAAAAATCACATCTCATACTGGATAACGGACATACCCTCCCGGCATAGCTTCTCAAACTACCAACACAACTCCTCCTTGCGGGTCTATGGAATAAATGTCTCCAAGAAGAGAACAGAGAAATCGTGCCACTAAGTGGTGCGGCGCCGGCTGGCCTGCTCAACTCATAAGCCTCCAACCATCTAAAGACTATCCCCGACAGTTGAAAGGTAGTAAATGAGACTCCACTAGTCTCCAAAATAACTGTTGTGCGAAGAATCAATTGGCACCTGTCTAAGAAGTCCCGTGCATCCTCTGACTCAACCCCACTTCATAATGGAGGCCTAAGCCTCCCAAACCGCTCTAGCCTCTTATGCTCCTAGTCACTCATAGGTGGACCCACCTGGGCCTGAGCAACTACAACAAACTGGGCTGGTAGTACCCCCGATGTCTGGCATCCATGAACCACCTGCTCTGGAGTACATGCTGTGGGACTTTGAGCATCTCCCCCGGCCTGAGAAGTGGCTGGTGTGGCCTGAACTGAAACCGCCTGAGCAAGGCTAGTGCATACAGTCAATATCTGTGCCAAAGCCTCCTAAAGGCTTGGAATCCCAATGGGAACGGCTAGTGCCTGAGCTGGTCCCACCAGCTCAACCACATCTGGGATCTGCTCCTGAGTTGGAATAATTGGTGGCTCCACGGGTACTTCATTGTCTGCTATACGAGCTTCACTCCGGTCTCTATTGCGGCCTTGACATCTTGTGGCCCTAGCTGGTGGTATTTGTGGCCGTCCACCCGATACGGTAGCACGTGCCCTCACTATCTGTGAGAGAATAGAATAATAGAAGTTTAGTTTCTGGAATCAACAAATTTGCACGACAAGAATACTAGAAAGTAAAGTTTTTCTAATAGTTCGGTAGCCTCTCGAAGATAGATAGATACATCTCCATACCGATCCGCAAAACTCTACTAAACCTGCTCATAACTCGTGAGACCTATGTCACATAGCTCTAATACCAACTTGTCATGACCCAGACCACAACATGCCGTGATGGCGCCTGTCACAGTACAAGCACGCCGCAAACCACAAACAACTACACATTTTTAAATTGAAAATTAGATAAAACATGTTTTAAAGTAATAACTCTCTTAAATAGTCGATAAGAAATACTGCGACTCAAATATAAAATTCCCAAAATTCGGGTGTCACTGAGTACATGAGCTACTAATGTCGACACAATCAAACTTCTAATACAACTGCCTAGAAAGATAAAACAATGCTAAATAACTTGAAAGAAGGAGAGTGGAGGTCTGCGGACGTCAAAGCTGCTACCTCAAAAGTCTCAAAGTAGATGAAGCTCTAAATCTAGCAACCGCCGTGCCTAGAAGTACCTGAATCTCACACGCAGTGTAGAGTGTGGTATGAGTACAACCTACCCAATGTACTCAATAAGTAACAGTACTAACCTTTGGCTAAAAGCAGTGACGCTCAGATAGGTACAATCCAAATCCAGATGATAACAGTAATAACTCAGAGAGACATCCAATAATCAGTTTGTAGACAGTACGAAAATCTACACATGTTTTCTAGTTTTTAACAGTTTGGGAACAACACAGATAAAATATGCCAAGTATGACTAATATGAGGTATGTCACATCTCGATATCTATATGTCAAGTATGCATGTCAACTGTAATGCAACACAGTGATAAAGTCATATATTCATACTCTCAGAGCATTCATCCTCACTCAGCACACTCAATCACTCGGCACTTCCAATCACTCAGCACTTTGAATCACTCGGCACTCACATTCAGCACTCGCACTCGGCACTCATTGGTATATGCGGTCACTGTTGGTATGTTAGCCTCGGGAGGGGCGGATCCTACCCAAGTGCTAATATAAGCCAACATGGCATGTTGTGGCGTGCATTCCGATCCCATCAATATCACTCACAATCAGGCCCTCAGCCTCACTCCGTCATCAATCTCTCCAGTCTCTCGGGCTTACAAAACACATGTAAATCATCCCAAACAACGATACATGATGTAACAATAAATGATAATAGAGATTGAGATATGATATGGAAGTGATGAATGCGACTGAATATATAACTACAATTTAAGCAAATAACTCAACTACTGAAACGACCTCTGTGGGTCCCAATAGTACCAAGATATAGCCTAAACATGATTTATAACATGAATTACAACTCAATTTCTCTAACACATGGAGATTACTTGAATAATAACAAGACTAGGTAACTACACAGTTTTACGGAATCAATCGAATCATAATTACCACGGTGCACGCCCACACGTCCGTCACCTAGCATGTGCGTCACCACAACACCAACCACATAGCACGTAGTTCAGGGATTCATACCCTCAGAGCCAAGTTTAGAAGTGTTACTTACCTCAAAGTGCATAAATCCCTACTCCAACAAGCCCTTGCCTCATGAATCGGCCTTCGAATGACTCGAATCCAGTCACAAACAACTTAATACAATCAATACAAGCTATATGAATCAATTCCATATGATAAAGCTAGGTTCTTTAACAAAAGTAAAAAAATTAACCCAAAAGTCAACTCTGGGCCCAAATCTCGGAATTCAACAAAATTTACAAACATAGAACACCCATTCAATAATGAGTCCAACCATACCAAAATCACCCAATTCCGACCTCAAATCGTCACTCAAATCCCTAAATCTTACTCTCTAATCCCTAGTCCGAAATGCCCCAAATTCCAACTTAAAAACACATAATTTAGGTGGGAAATTCCATATGTATTCAATATTAATGAATAAAAATGATCAAAAGTTGCTTACCTCTTGAAATCTAGTGAAACCCCTCTCAAAACTCGCCTCTAGCCAAGCTTGCAAAGTCCACAAATGAAGAAATCTCGGAACCCTTCAAATTTAATACACTGCTAGTACTTTCGCACCTGCGGTTTCTTTTAACCGCTTTTGCGGTCCCGCAGGTGCGGCCAAAAATTCCGCTTCTGCAGATTCCATGAAGGCACCATACCTTTGCTTCTGCGGACAAGGCTCCGCTTTTGCGGAGTCGCATCGGCGACCTCATCTCCGCTTCTACGGAAACTCCTGCCCTTAGTGACGTCCGCATCTGCGCTCCACTTCCCGCATCTTCCATCTCGCAGATGCGGACTGTAACACCCCGAAACCCTTTGAAGAACTTAAGTGTAAAGCCCGGTAAAATTTGCAAAGAAAATTATATTTCATGGTGCCGGACTAGACTTATGTGTTTGAGGATTATAGAACCGCGACTCGGACTTTTTGGGTTGAACAATGCACCGGAAAGTAAAGGAAAACTTTTGGCGGAAAAGTGTATTTCTACGGACCGCATAATGGCCGTAGAGTGATGCAGTTAATTGGGTCAGTTGGAAGCAATTATGCGGACGACTATGCGACCGCATAAATGTTATGTGGTGCATTATGCGATCGCATAACAGTTATGCGGACTGCATAGTGACCGCATACATAGACAACTTTTTTGATCATTTTATTAGCAATTATGTGACCGATATGCGGTCCACATATCCATTATGCGGTCGCATATGCGACCGCAGAACTGTTCCAGAGCTCCATTTTTGGGTTTTTAAAACCCGACCCTATTTCGTTAAATACACTCTTTGGGCCATTTTTGAGCCATAATCTGATATTTTAGAGTGAGAGAGAGTGCCCTAGAGGGAGAAGGTATTCTTCAATAATTTTTCTTCAATTCTTGCTCAAGTTTTGGAAGATTAAGAAGGGAAGCTCACTAGGTCTTCATCCTAGAGGTAAGATTCTACACCCTAAACCCTAATTTCGGAATCTTCTGAAAATGGGTAACTAGCAAGGTAATTTTTGGGCATGAGAGTTGTTTATTTTACATGCATGTGTTATCAAAGGGTGTAGGAAGAATGTTGAGCTAAAAATGGTAACGATTGGGTTGTGGGATGATGGAATCCTTCATAAAAAGGACATTAAAACCTTAATGCACATCTAGTGTTTGATAAAATGCTCAAATGAGCTAGAACCATGATCATCTTCCTAATTTTCGTTCAATTTGTTATATTTCTAAAATAGATTGAAGTTGCTAAGAATTTTGGAACAATTAGAGTGTAAGAAAGCTCAAGTGAGGTATGTTGGCTAAACTCTTCTTTAAGAATTGGAATTCCCAATATCCTTGTAAGTTCCGAGATGTTGATTATAAATGGAGTATTCCGATAAGTTTTGTGATGAAGATATATGTTCAATTCATATTTCAAATGCTCTTATCATATTGCATTATAAATTGAGAATGTGTCCCAAACTATGGATTACGTATCCACATGTTATAACTTCTAGTCGTGATTTATGTGAAAGTTATTATGCCAAGTTGTGTAGAGATTGCGATTATGATACACCTCCACCCGCATACATTGGGGTGAGGCGGCATGACCGCTTTGTGTGTGGATTATGGTTTAAAGATTGCGATTGTGACACACCTCCACCGGCATATATATTGGGGTGAGGATTACCTCTTTGTGTAGATATTATGATATTATGGGACTGCACCTCCAACCGCTTACATTGGGGTAAGGCGGTACAACCGCTTTGTGTATGGCACCACCACCCGCATACATTGGGGTGAGGCGGCATAGCCGCTTTGTGTAGGTTCTTGGTACTGTGGTTATACATCCACCCACATACATTAAGGTGAGGCGGCAGGGATGCTTGATTAGAGTTGTGGTTTCGTACGTACACCTCCACCTGCATACATCGGCTGAGGCAGCGGGGCTGCTTTGTGTGAAGTTGGTTATAGAGGATCTCATATTAAATCCTATAAATGTTGTTGAAAGCTTTTAATAAGCTTGCTATGGTTGAGACGGTTATCTATATTATTCTATTGCCGCACTGGTTCATCATAATTATCTTGTATTTTTAAATTCTTAAATTGGTGTTTAGTTTTCATACTAGTACTATTCGACGATACTAACATCCCTTTTGCCAGGGGCACTGCATCTTTAAATGGATGCATGTGGTTCCACAGCAGGAGACACTAATCAGTGATAGCAGCACACCTTCTTCCCAGCTGACTTGGTGAGCTCCACTTCATCCCGGGGTCATGTATTTTGTTTTTGTACTTTGTGTATTCGGTTTGAGGTATAGCCGGGGCCTTGTTGCCGGCATTATCATTGTACTCTTCTTCATCTATAGAGGCTCCGTAGACATAGTGTGGGTTGTGTATTGGTGCTGGGAAAGACAAACTATGTTATGTTGTGGTTGTATTACTTGTCCATTTGAGACTTTAAAAATGGTGAAACTTATGGTAAGAAATTGATAATTGCAGACATGACCACTTTATTATTTAATTAAGGAAAACATTTATTCTCTTTATTCATGAATGAGTTTGGGTAGAAGGAATCTAACAGGCTTACTCGGTCGGGTTCACTTGGTTGAGTGCCGGTCGCGCTCCTCGGTTTTGGGGAGTGACACGAACAAACCTCGCACATGCGTAACCCCTCAGCCCCAACGAAAATCCACACCTGTAATGCCAAACTCGCTTTTGCGGTTGCGCACCTGCGATCAATCCTTCGGAGGTGCGATCACACTAGACCAACAACAGATAAGAAATTCCTCAAGTCCACAACTCATTTCGATTTCAACCCGAATCACTCCCGGGGCCCCCGGGACCTCAACCAAACATGACAACAAGTCCAAAAATAGGATACGAACTAAGTTGAGGCCTCAAATCACATCAAACATTATCAAAAACACGGATCGCACCCCAATTCAAGCCTAATGAAACTAAAAAAATTCCAACTTCTACAATCGATGCCAAAACCTAACAAACCAACTCTGGTTGACTTCAAATTTTTGCACACAATTCATAAATGACACAAATAAAATATTCCAACTTCTAGAACCAAAATTCGAGCCCGGTAACCACAAAGTTAACTCTCGGTCAAACCTCTGAACTCTCCAAACTTCTATTTTTCTAACTTTCACCCATTCAAGCCAAAATCACCTACGGACCTCCAAATCAATATCTGGACACACTCCTAAGTCCAAAACCACCATACTGAGCTATCAGAAACATCAAAACTCTATTTCAGAGTCATTTTCACATAAGTCAACATTCAATCAACTCTTTCAACTTAGGCTTCCAACCTTGGGACTAAGTGTCCCAACTCATTTCAAAACATCCCTGGAACTAAACCAACCACGTCAGCAAGTCACATAACAATAAGTGAGCATAGAATAAGCAATAATTGGGGGGAAAGGGCTACAATACTCAAAACGACCGGTCGGGTCGTTACAATCGCGCTTCAGTACTGGGCACTTCTTTAATTTTACATTTTCAGGCCCTAAACCGCTTAATACACGACCTAGATTATTGGAAACATATTTTTGGCTTATTTTTCAATCTCTAGACTAGAGAAGACAAGTTTGGGAGCTAGGGTTCTTGCACACACACTTGGGTCTTGAAGATTTGAAGCTTTTGGTTGAGAATGTCTTACCCATTTTTACTCATTTCTTCCTTTTCTTGCTTTGTTTTGTATATCTAAGTGTGTAGCATTTATTTCAATACTTGAATATTGTTTATGGGAATATTAATATTTAAAGCGTGGATTAAATATCTTGTTGTGCTTATGTATTGAAGATTTTCATTTAATATTGAAGTGAGTTATTTTTTCTTTAATTATTCTTATTTTTTAATGTTTCCAAAGGGATTAGCTAACCCTAGGACTCTCCCATTAACTTCGAATTAATTTTGGAAAAGATAATTTGTGGTTGGAAAAGATTAATTAACAAGAACTTGAGGTGTTAACCCTCACTTTATAGATTCTACCTAGGATAGGATTGAATTACTTGTAGGCATATTCGTTGGTGCTTAGTCTCGTAATTGTTTTAGGGATAATTCAATTAGGAAGTCTTGTTAGTCTTCGAAAGAAGCTAATATACAATTATTATTATTAGAGGCTAATTAACATAAACTCGCTCATATTTGTAAAATCGTGAAATACATTGGATCGTTACTTGAGTGTAATTCCCCATGTATTCATGCTTATAGCCATTGAACATTTTACTTGCTTTCTAGGTTAGTTTAGATTTTTTCATTTAGATATAATTATTTTCTCCAAACTCTTTTAAGTGTTTGGCTAAGCATAATAAGTGATAATTCTCTTACACGCCTAATCGCCTACATATTGTTCCCTATGGGATTCGACCCCGACTCATAGTTGGGTATATTATATTGCATGCGACCGTGTCCATTTACTTTTTAGTAGTGGATTTGGACGTCATCAAAATTGCTTTTCGAAATTGCGATTTACTTTTTGCATTTGCAATTGCGATAGCCTTTTTGCCTACATATTGATCGTTTTAATAGGTTCGTATGGTAATTTTGGACTTGGGCTTTGAATTTGGATGTTCGTAGAAGGTTTTAACTCTATTTGTCAAAAATTAGTAACTTGAAAAATTTGAGAGTTCATAGGTTTGACCGAGAGTTGATTTCAGTGTTATCTAACCCCAATTGTATTTTTTAGACCTTGGATAGGTTTATTTGGTTGATTGGAACTTATGTACAAACTTTGTTTGTGATCCAAAATGTCTAAGTGCGATTCAGACGCGTTTGACGAAGTTTGAAGGTTTGAAAGTTAAGAGAATGATTTTGATCTTTGATTCTTGTTTTTATGTTAATTTTAGTGTTTTGAGCCTTTAGATAAGTTTGGTTAATGTATTTGGACTTGATTGTATGATTGGATAGGTTCCCGAGGGGCTCAGGTGTGTTTTGGATCATTAGTTGAGAGACTAGTTAAGTCAACGATTTGAAGTTTGACCACGGTCAATATCGGGTCAAGATGATCTTTTCTCGGTATTTTGAGTGCATGAGCAGGTTTGTAACCTGTTTTATGATTGAAATGTATATATAGTTTGTATCCGGGAGGTTGCGAAAAAGTTTTGGGTGCTAAAATAAAAATTTTGCAATTGCTGATTTTCTAGTGCATCAATTTTGAAATATCGGTTATGTCCCTGAGTTCGTCCATAAATTTCCGACTTCCTTTAAAACTTCAAAACATCATATCTCTCTCATTAAGGCCAAATTGGGGGATTCAAAACGCTATATTGGGTGTAATCTCGCAAGAATTATGTTTGACTTATCAAAATTGAGTTTCGAGGTCATCTAGCATCTAATTCGGGTTGGAAAAACTGCTGCTTTTTTACTTGTTTCGGGATTCAGTCACTTTTTCTCAAAAAGTTTTGGAGCTCGGGAAGAGGTAATATTTTAGGAGAATTTCATTACTACTTTAGGGGTAAGTAATTTCTACTTGATATTGGTTATATATATTGATTTTCTATGGATTTCTACACCAAAAACATGAATTTTAAAGTGAATTTTGTTTTTTTGTCTACAAGATAAGAAAGTGTAATTTGGAGTTTTGAACATCGATTTGAACTCGGATTTGAAAAGTAATCACATATTTGGACTCAACAGGTTGTGGATCATTGGGATTTGTATTGATTTCAAATTTCGGGCATGCAAGCCTGGATTTATTTTTGTTGACCTTTTGGAAATTCTTTAAAGATCGAAGCTTTATGGATTGGGATCACTTCCTATGGTATTGTTTGACTTCCTTAGATGATATATGGCTTTGGTTTACGTAATTGGAGGACTAGAGCGAGGTTTTGCCACGGTTTAGACTCATAGGCTTCTTATATGCATTTAATTGAATATGTCATTACATGTTCTACATTCCTTTGTCAAGTTTATCCTTATATGCTTTAATTTAATTTGTCATTACATGCTATATATTTTATTGTCAAGTTTATTCTTATATGTTTTAATTGAAGTTGTTAGTACATCTTCCATCTTTCATTGTCAGGATGCTCTTATGTGTATTTATTTCAGGTTGTTAGTACACGTCATGCCTTTCATTGTTAAGTTTATTCATAAGCAAGTAATTGAAGTTGAAGTTATTGGGAGATATTAACATGTTTTAGTTGAAGTTGTTTTTTATGGAGTATCCTTCTTTGTTGAGTTATTTCCTGTTTCATTCTTTTGTTATTGAGATTCCTGTGCACGTTGTGGTTGAGTCATGGACTATATTATGGTAACATTGGTGTTGTTATTTTTGAAATATTATGGCCTATGGGCACGTGTCGTATGAGTTTATATGTCATGTGGTTGTGATTTTGGCACATGTGGATTTGTTTTTGCTATGCAGGGCATAAGGGTGGAATATCGTTGTTGTTGATTGTTTGGAGTGATACGTGTGGCTATTGATATATTGTTTTGGTGGAGCGATACATGCAGATATTGTGTTATTGTTTGGGCGGAGTGATACGAGTAGCTATTATGCTTATTGTCTCGACAGAGTGATAATGGTGGCAATTATGATGTTATCAATACAGAGAGATAAGGGTGGCTATGCCGGGGATGATATGTGATGGCCTGGGGGCATATGATTGATGATAATCGTGTGATGGTGTGATTTTTCTTGTGTGTATCATGCATATTACATGACTTATCGTGTTGTTTCCAATGAGCTACTCGATGTCTTTGATATTAATTATGGACTTGGACTGTAATAGTACACTTATACATGCACCCACCGTAACATGTCATTTATACTAATTTAGGAGTATGAAACTTGATATTCATTAATCATGCACATGCTACTTATTATCTGCTTTCATTGTGATATTGAGCTTGCGATTGTAACGATCTGACCGGTCATTTTGAGTATTGTAGCCCCGTTCCCCCATTTATTGCTTATTCTATGTTCGTTTGTGATTATGTGATTTGCCAGGGTGGTTTTTTTGGTCCAGGGGATGTTTCAGAATGAATTAGGACACTTAGTCCCAAGGTTAGAAGTTTAAGTTGAAAGAGTTAACCGAATGTTAATTTATGAGTAAACGACTCAGGAATGAAGTTTTGATGGTTCCGCTAACTTCTATAGAATATCGGACTTAGGAGTATGTCTGATATTGATTTGCAGGTCCGTAGTCCATGTTGTCTTGAATTGGCAAAAGTTGGAAAGTTGACAAGTTTGACCGAGAGTCAACTATGTTGATACCCGGCTCAGATTTTGGTTTTGGGAGTTGGAATAGGCCTGTTGTGTCATTCATGACTTATGTGCATAATTTGAAGTCAGTTGGAGTTGGTTTGGTGTGTTTCGACATTGGTTTTAGAAGTTGGAAGTTCAATAGTTTATTAGGCTTGAATAGGGGTGCGATTCGTGTTTTCGATATTGTTTGATATGATTTGAGGCTTTGACTAAGTTCGTATAATGTTTTACGACCTGTTGGTATGTTTGGATGAGGTCATGAGGGCCTCGGGTGTGATTCGGATCATATTCGGCTCATTTTGGAATTGTTGGACTGCTGAAGTTGTTGTATCTAGTTTCCTTGTACGCTTTCGTGAGGTAGGTCTCATGATCACAAGCAATGGGACGCGTTCACGGAGGTTCAGAGAGATTGTGTATCGCAAATGTGTGAAGCAAGTCGCGTTCGCAAAGAAGGGAGGTCAGGCCCAGGGCGGCAGGTAATTTGTTCATCCCGATCGCGTGGTCAGGGCCGCCATCGCGAAGCTATGTTGTCTTAGCCATCGCGCTTGCGACTGGGATGTTGCGTTCGAGTAAGAGGAATTTTTCAGCTGGAAATTTTTGTGTTTCGCGAATGCGAGGCATTTTTTGATTTCTCGAAGGAGGCGTATCTGGGCAGATTTAAAAATCCCAAATCGTGGGTTATAGTATTATTTCATATTTTGACTTGGGGAGCTCGGCTAGGGGTGATTTTTGTGAGGGATTTCACTACAAATCAAGAGGTAAGCCACCTTTGTTCCATTTTGTCCAATAATATTGAATACCCATCGATTTATACACCTAAATTATGTATTTTTAAGGTGAAATTTGGGTGATTTTGGACTAGGTATTGGAGAGTAAGATTTGGGGGTTTGAAGGTCGATTTGTGGGTGGAATTGAATGATTTTGGTATGGTTGGACTCGTTATTGAATGGGTATTTGGATTTTGTGAATTTTCAAGGTTTCGAGGCGTGGTCCTGGGGTTGACTTTTAGAATTTGGTTAAAGAACTTAGCTTTATCGTATGGGATCAATTCCTATGGTTTGTATTAATTATATTAAGTTGTTTATGACTAGATTCGAGTAGTTCAGAGGCCGATTCGCGAGGCAAGGGTTTGTTGGAGTAGTGACTTTCTCACTTTGAGGTAAGTAACACTTCTAAACTTGGTATTAAGGGTATGAATCCCTGAAATATGTGTTATGTGGTTGGTGTTGAGGTGACACACATACTAGGTGACGGGCGTGTGGGCGTGCTCTATGCTAATTATGACTTGGTTGATTTTGTGGTGCTGTGTAGTTATCTAGTCTTGTTTTATCCGTGTAATTTCTATGTGTTAGAGTGATTGAGTTGTGATTCATGTTAGAAATCATGTCTAGGCTATGTGCTTATTCTGTTAGGACCCACTGAGGTTATATCTACTGTTGGGTTATTCGCTTAAGCTGCAATTATGTACTCAGTCATGTTTATTCATTTGCATATCATATCTCAATCTCTGTTATCATTAATGTTACATCATGTTATTATTGTTTGGGCTAAATGGTATGACATTGTGAGCCTGTGAGACTAGAGAGATTGTTGACTGAGTTGGGGCCTGAGAGCCGGATTGTGACTGATATTGTGGATCGGGCTGCACGCCGCAGCATGCCATACTAGATTTAATTATAATAATAATTATTATTATTATTATTATTATTAGTAGTAGTAGTAGTATTATTGTTATTATAATAATTATTATAATAATAATAATAATAATAACAATAATAATAATAATTATTATTATTATTATGGATCGGGTTGCACACCGCAGAAGGCCTTATAGGCTTTATATTAGCTCTTGGGCAGGATCCGCCCCTCTGGAGTCCGACATACCAGCAGTGAGCGCAGGCATAATGATTTATATACAAGTGCTTTGGTGAGGGGCATGGATGCCTGGCACCCGTACAATGCTAAGTGATTGTGTGTGATGAGTCGGAGTTTGAGATAGACAGATTGAGTACTCTGAGAGTGTGAGTACCCAGGATTCTCACTATGATGCACTACATTTAACATGCATATTTGACAAATAGGGATAGAGATGTAATATTCCTCATGCTAGCTATATTTGACATAAATTTTCAGTGTTGGGCTTAAATTGTTGAATTTCAAAGCATGCCTAAATTTCTGTACTGTGAACGAGCTGAATATGGAAATTTCTTTGTATTATTACTGTCATTCTCTTTGTTATATCTGTGTTGTCATTAGTCTAATTCTGACTGTATCCTTCTCAGCTCGTCACTGCTTTTAGCCTAAGGTTAATGTTACTTGTTGATTATATTGGGTCAGTTGTACTCATACTACACTCTGCACTTCGTGTGCAGATCCAGGTACACTTGGATGCAGTGATTGCTAGAGTGGTGCTAGTACATGTTCGGAGACTTTGAGGTAGATGCTATGATGCCCGCAAACCTTGACTCTCGTTCCTTTCATTTTTATTCAGTACTATTCTTTTTCTCAGACAATTGTATAGAGTTTTAGACTATGTTGACATTAGTAGCTCATGAACTCGGTGACACCAGCATTTTGGGATTGTCGTAGTTGAGTTACTGTCGTTTTATCAGTTATCTATGAGATTTTCCACTACTGAGTTTATTGAATTTTGTTTGTAATTCAAATGCACAATTTTTGTGTGATTATCGGCTTACCAAGTAATGTGTTAGGCGTCATCATGACAAGTTGGGATTTTGGGTCATGACAGTGATTATGCGGGGCAGATTGTGATATTGAGCCAATGATCAAGCCGATGGATTGTGATATTGAGCTTGTGACCATGCCCGACGGATTGTGATATTGAGGTTGTGATCATGCTGGACGGATTGTGATATTTTTAATGTGACCATGCTGGGCGGATTGTGATACTGATCTTGTGACTACGCCGGGCAGATTGAGATATTGGTGTGTGAGTTGTCCGTGCTATTGTGAATGATAATGAGGGCACGAGGTACCTTGGGACTCGTGTCTTGTGGTTTTGAGGAGTGGTACTTTGGGGTAGTTTTCTTGTATACCTTGTGTTATAACGACTTGATTATTCGGTTGTCATTTGTTTTCTTTATTTGGTTTCACTGGTACTTTAACGATGTTTTGATTACTTTACTATTTTTATCAATATTTATTCCTTGTTTCCATTTACTGATTCTTGCTTCCATTATTAGCTTTATACTGATATACTGCACAAGTTATTATGTCTAGTAGGTTTCTTGACTTGTACCTCGTCACTACTCTACCGAGGTTAGTCTTAATACTTACTGGGTACCAAATTGGTGTACTCGTGCTATACTTCTGCACATTTTTGAGCTGATCTAGGTAATGGAGGTTGTGGACCCATGCAGTGTTTGGTTCTTCGATCGCGAGAATTCAAGGTAGAGCTGCTCGATGCCCGCACTCCCTTGGAAACCTTTTCCTTTTAATTGTACTATTAATTAGCTATTCGAACAGTATTGTATTTTGTTTTGAGATATTTCTATATATGCAGCTAGATTTTGTGACTCTGTACCACTTAGTCTTGGGAGGATTGTTGTGATTATTGCCGCGTAGGCTTGTACCACCTTTATTTTAGTATTTATATTAAACTTTGCTTTTAAAATATCATGTTAATTTGTTTAACTGCTGTAAGTGATCGGCTTACCTAGTGTTTGAGATTAGGTGCCATCACGATCCTTAAAGTTGGATTTTGGGTCGTGACAAGTTGGTATTAGAGCTCTAGGTTCATAGGTTCTACGAGTCACAAGGAAGTTTAGTAGTCTTGTTGATCGATACGGACGTCTGTACTTATCTTCGAGAGGCTACAAAACTATTAGGAAAATTCTACTTCTTTCTCATTCCTATCATGCATATATATTGATTTTGGAGTGTGGGCATTTATATTTCTACTCTCTCACATATAGTGAGGACACGCACCACCAGATCAGTTGAGTAGACACTCGCGGCCCCTGCTAGAACTGTGATAGGCAGGGGCCAGGGTACATGCCGAGGATGGGTATGTGCCGCAGCTAGAGCACCTACAAGAGCAGTAGCTGAGGAGCCACCATTAGCTTCGGTTGGGGGACAAGCACCAAAGGTGCCTGTTGCTACCCTTGGGCTTCAAGAGACTTTAGCGTAGTTCTTGAGCATGTTTGGTATATTAGCTCAGATCGGATTGATCTCGGTTACACCAGCAACTTCACAAACTAGGGGAGGAACCCAAACTCCCACCACTCGTACTCTAGAGCAGTTCATGTTGGTCATACTTCGGGTGGTGCCAATACAACCCGTTATTGTGGTTTAGCCTAAGGTCAGGCCAGAGGCATCAAAGGAGGAGCAGAAGAGGCTTGAGAGGTTTCAGAAGTATGATCCTCCTACTTTCAGTGGCACAGTTGACGAGAATGCGCAAGTTTTTCTAGACAAGTGTCACTATACTCTCCGCACCATAGGCATTATGGAGGTGAGCGGACTAGTCTTTACTACATTTCAGCTATCAGGAGCAGAATATAGGTGGTGGCAGGATTATGAGGAGGGTAGGCCAGCTGATGCAGCGCCACTCACTTGGGCTTAATTTTCGGAGATGTTTATGAGGGAGTTCGTCCCACATACCCTTAGAGATGCATAGCACATAGAGTTCGAGCAACTACATTAGGATACTATGACAGTGTCAGAGTATGCCGTTAGGTTCAGTGAGTTGCCCCGTCATGCACCTGGTTTGGTTTTCATAGTCAGAGAGCGAGTCTACAGATTTATCCAAGGGCTCAATTATGGCCTTGAATTTAGTATGACTCGAGAGTTGGAGACTGATACTCCATTTCAATAGGTTATGGAGATTGCCAGGAGTTTAGAGCGTGTTTGGGGTCAGGAGAGGGAGGATAGGGAGGCCAAGAGGCCTTGAGATCCTGGAGGATTTAGTGTATTCTGCTCTTCGGCTCTGACCCATCACGACGGAGGCTCCGTCAACCGACTAATCTAGTCGGCACTTCAGACTACTTATGGTGCTTTAGCTAGTTAGGGACCTTAGGGTACTCATATGGTGCTGTCATATTTTAGTGTACCTCCTACACGAGGTTCCTACAATGGTTATTTCAGTTATCCAGCACAGACTCAACACCAGCAGCCACGCCCATAGAGGGGTTATTATGAGTGCGACGATACTAGGCACATCATGAATGCTTGTCCCAGACTCCAGAGGGGTAGAATTCATCAGAGCACTCAAGCTATGGGCTCCACTCTAGTTGCTACTCCACTTTTATAGCCAACTAGAGGTGGAGGACAAGTGGGTAAAGGGCATCCTAGAGGGGAGGCCCGACCCATTGATATGCTTTCCCTAGTTGGGCTGAGGCTGCTACACGATATGGTATCGCTACAAGTATAGTTTCGGTTTGTCATAGAGGAGCATCAATCTTATTTTGATCAGCTCCTATTCATCGGTGTGAGTCCTCCTATCATTCTTCAAATATGGATGTGTTTCGTGATTCTTGTACCCTGCTTTTGTGTTACTCCTGTTCAGAGATTCTATAGTAGTAGCCCATGTCTATCATTTTGGTTTGTTCACTATTGAGAGTTAGGAGACTAGGGCGAACTTTCTGTTATTTAATACGGTAGGTTTTGATGTGATTTCTGGATTGTTTGGCTAAGACTTGTGATTTAGGTGCTCTACCGGTATGGGAAGTCTGTTACGTGTTGTGATTTTATTCTGCAGAATTGAGTTAGTGAAAGATTTTTGGTTGGTGTGATATCTATTCTACTTGTGATTTAGAGATGAAGATGGGATCCTCGTGATTTCGTGTAGATAGATATGTTCGACCGAGCTACCTGTCGTAGTAGAGTTATATTAGGATGAGATCCTTGTGATTAGTTCATAAGTTTTGTTTCTCCCTTGTGGAATGGATTCGTAGTATGATACCGATGGGGAGTTATACCTGTTGGACTTGTTCGATAGTTCTCATGTGTTTCTCTTTCCATATTTAGTCATATTCGAGATGTGCTTATTAGGTTTAGATTGCGAGGTATGTGCCCAAGTGGCGTTGGGTGTGACTTGTTGATTGGGTGAGCGGTTATGAGATTTTCATGTTTCTTACATCATTATTGGTATGTGCATATGGGTGATATGTTACGTCGTGTGTTTATACCGTGTGAGCATACTTATGGTTTGTTGTAGCTGGTGGGTGATGATGGAGGGTGTTTGTGTGTAAATCGGGACATTGGGGGATGCTTGGATGTTGAAATTTGGGTTTTAGGCTTATTTGGTTAAGATTGAAGTTATAATATTCGATCGAGATGGTATTGTCTTGTTTATGTGGATTGGGGTGACGTGGGATCACCGGTGAGTTTATGTATGGTGAGTTCATTCAGCGATTTGATGACTTTGGAGCGATTATTAGCACGTTCGGGGACAAATATTTGTTTAAAAGAGGGAGAATATAACGACCTGACAGGTTGTTTTGAGCTTTATCATTCCGTTCGGGGGTTAAATATCTTGAGTATCTTCATATGAGGTATTGTGACTTATGTGTATGGTTGGATTCGATTTTTGAGCGGCTCGGGATTGATTTGGAAGAATAATTCTCATTTTAGAGGCTTAAGTTGTAAGGGTTAATATGAGTTTGACTTTTGTGTAGACGACTCAGAAATGGAGTTTTGATGGTTCCAATAATTTTGTATGGTTATGTTGAACTTAGACGTATGTCCGGATGTGATTTAGAGTTTCTTAGGTTGATTTGGTGCCTTTTGGTGAAAGTTAGATAGTTGAAGGTTTGGAAGGTTGATAGGTTTGATTGTGAGTTGACATTATTGATATCGGGCTCTGATTGTGGTTTTGGAAGATGGTATAGGTCCGTTGTGTCATTTGGGACTTGCATGCAAAATTTGAGGTAATTCCAGGTTGGTTTGATGTGTTTCGGCATGAGTTTTAGAAGTTGAAAGTTCATTGGTTCATTAGGCTTGAATTAAGGTGCGATTCGTATTTTTATTGTTGTTTGGTGTGATTTGAGGCCTCGAGTAGGTCCGTGTTATGTTTTAGGATTTGGTTGGTGTGTTTGGACGGGGTTCCCAGGGCCTCGGGTGCGTTTTGGATGGGCTACGGGCCATTTCTTCATGTTTTAGAATTTCTGTTTTTTCTAATATCAGCAGTTCATCGCGTTCCCACAAGGATGTTTGTGATCTAGAAGGGTTATTTGAGAGTATGATGTTTTGGTCATCGCGTTCGCGATGTTGTGTTTGCGTTCGCGGAGTATTGATGAGCTGAGTTCATTGCGTTCGCGCCAGTGCTATCACGTTCACGTAGAGTGATGGCTGGACGGGGCTACCAGGTGTTTTCCTTCCGTGTTGGCGAAGGCCTGGGCATGCGTGGGTTGCGTTCGCGGGCTACAAATGCATTCACAAAGGGGTAATTCAGGAAAATTTTGATTTTAGTCTTCACGATCATGAAGAAGGTCCTGTGATCGCGAAGAGGAACCCATGGGAAAAATATATAATACTCTAATTTGAGGACTTTTGTTATTTTAAAATCTTTTGAGTTAGTGAGCTCGGATTTTGGCGATTTTGGAGGGGATTTTCACGTTTTAGATTGGGGTAAGTATTCTTAACTCGAATTTGGTTAGATTTCATGATTCCATCCTTGTTTTAATCATTTAATTGATGATTTGAATTGGAGAAATTGGTGATTTTAGTAAAACTTTCTAAAACATAAAATAATGATTTGAAGGTAGAGTTGAGGTTGGAATTGGATGATTTTGGTATGGTTGGACTCGTATCAAAATGAGTGTTTAGATTTTGTTAGTTTTGTCAAGTTTCGAGGTGCGGGTCCAAGATTTACGTTTTGGATTGACTTTTTGATTCTTATTCAAGATCGAAACTTTATTATTCGAAAGTATTTCCTATGGCTTTTGTTTATGATATTAAGTTATTTTGGCTAGATTCGAGACGTCCGAAGGTTTTTTCACACATAAAGGGTTTCTTAGTGTATTCATTAAGCTTCTGTGAAGTAAGTATCTTGAATAACTTTCTGTGGGGGGAAACTACCCAATAAGATTTGCATTAATTACAGTATTTGGATTATGTGGAAGGCGTGTACATGAGGTGACGAGTGTGTACACGGCCTTATATGTGGAAAATGACGGTATTAGACTCTTAGGATTCTTATGTGCATTTAATTGAATATGTCATTACATGTTCTACATTCCATTGTCAAGATTATCCTTATATGCTTTAATTGAATTTTTCATTACATGCTCTATATTCCTTTGTCAAGTTTATTTTTATATGCTTTAATTGAAGTTGTTAGTACATGTTCCATCTTTCATTGTCAAGTTTCTCTTATGTGTATTTATTTGATGTTGTTAGTACACGCCATGCCTTTCATTGTTAAGTTTATTCTTAAGCAGGTGATTGAAGTTGAATTTATTGGGAGCTACTAACTTGTTTTAGTTGAAGTTGTTTTTTATGGAGTATCCTTCTTTGTTGATTTATTTTCCGTTACATTATGTTGTTATTGAGATTCTTGTGCACGTTGTGGTTGAGCCGTGGTCTATGTGTTGTGGTGACATTGGTGCTGTTGTATTGGAAATGTTATGGCCTATGGGCACGTGTGGTGTGAGTTGATATGTCGTTTTGTTATATTTAGGCACGTGTGGATTTTTTGTGTGGATTTATTGTTGCTATGCGGGGTATAAGGGATGCATCTCATTGTTGTTGATTGTGCGGAGTGATATGGGTGGCTAGTGACATATTGTCTAGGCGAAGTGATACGGGTGGCTATTGTGTTATTGTCTGGGCAGAGTGATACGGGTGACTATTGTGTTTATTATCTTGGTGGAGCAATAAGGGTGGTTATTATGATATTGTCAATGCAAAGAGAAAAGGGTGGCTATGCCGGGGATGATATGTGATGGCATGGGGCCATATGCTTGATGATACTCGTGTGAGGGTGTGATTTTCTTTGGGTGTGTCATGCACATTACGTGACTTGTCATGTTGTTTCCAATGAGCTACACGATGTTTATGATATTAATTGTAGACTTAGACTATAATAGTACACTCGCACATGCATACACCGTAACATGTCGTATATACTAGTTTAGGAGTATGAAACTTGATATTCATTGATCATACACATGTATACTTGTGTATTTGCTTTCATTGTGATATTGATCCTGTGATCATGCCAGGAGGATTGTGATATTGAGCTCGTGACTATGTCGGAAATATTGTGATATTGAGTCTGTGATCATGCCGGGCGGATTGTGAGATTAAGTATGTGACCATGCCGAGCGGATTGTGATATTGATCTTGTGACCACGTCGAGCAGATTGTGATAGTGATCATGTGACCATGCCGGGCGGATTGAGATATTGGCATGTGAGTTGTCCATGCGATTGTGAATGATAATGAGGGCACGAGGTGCCATGTGTTTATGATTTGCGACTTGGGACTCGTGGCTTGTGGTTTTGAGGAGTTGTACCACGAGGTGGTTTAGTTTTAAGCCGTGTGTTTGGACTGCTTGATTATTCGGGTGTCATTTGTTTTTCTTATTTGGTTTCACTGGTACTTTAACAGTGTTCTAATTATTTTACTGTTTTTATAACATGTTTATTCCTTGTTTCCATTTACTAATTCTTGCTTCCATTATTAGCTTTGTACTGATATACTGCACATGTTATTATGTGTAGTAGGTGTCTTGACTTGTACCTTATCACTACTCCACCGAGGTTAGTCTTAATACTTACTGGGTACCGATTGTGGTGTACTCATGTTGCGCATCTGCACACTTTTGTGCAGATCTAGGTGTTGGAGGTTGTGGACCCAGCTAGTGTTAGCTTCTTCGATCACGAGGATTCAAGGTAGGGTTGCTCAATAGCTGTAGTCCCTTGGAGTCCTTTTCCTTTTATATGTACTGTTAATTCGCTAACTAAATAGTATTGTATTTTGTTTTGAGATATCTCTATATATTCAGCTAGAGTTCGTGACTTTGTACTACCTAGTCTTGGGGGGATTGTTGTGATTATTGTCGCGTAGGCTTGTATCACCTTTATTTCAGTATTTATATTAAGCTCTGCTTTAAAAGTATCATGTTAATTGGTTTATCTATTGTAAGTGATCGACTTACCTAGTTTTGGAGATTAGGTGCCATCATGATCCTTAAGGTGGGATTTTGGGTCGTGACATTTGACTTTTGTGAAAGCCGATACCGAAACGGTGTTTTGATGGCTCCAATAGGTTCATATCATGATTTTGGACTTGAGCATATGCCTGGAATCAAATTCGGAGGTCCCTAGGTAGATTTGACTTGTTTTGTCGAAAGTTGGCAATTTAAGGTTTAGTTGTTTTTCCAAGTTAGATCGTAGGTTGACTTCATGGCTATCAGATTCATAATTTGGTTTTGGGACTTGGAATAAGTTCGGTTTGCTATTTGAAACTTGTCTGCAAAATTTGGTGTCATTCGGATTTTGTTTCATAAGATTCAGATACTTGGTTGCGATTCTAGAGGTTCTTGAGTTTTCTTTTGAATTTAATGCGTTTGATGTTCGATTTGTGGTTCTAGATGTTATTTTGGCATTTTGATCTCGCGGGCAAGTTCGTATGATATTTTTAGACTTGTATGGATGTTTGGTTTGGAGTACCTAAGGCTCGGGTTAGTAGATGTGTTTCTGAATAGTTTGGACTCCGTTCCAGGTTGCTGGTGTGTTGGTGTCTCAGGTGTCGCAATTGTGAGCACCAGCATCACAATTGCGATCCTAGCAGAGGGGATTCAGGTATCACATTTGCGATGCCTTGATTGCAACATCACAAATGCGAAGTGTAGGCTAGACGTAGTAGGTTTGCAATTATGAGCACCAGCATCGCAATTGTGATCCTAGCATAGGGGATTCAGGTATCGCATTTGCGTTGCCTTGATTGCAACATTGCAAATGCAAAGTGTAGGCTTGACTGGGTAGGTTCGCAATTGCGACAATTTTTTTCGCATTTGCGATGGAAGTAGGCTTCGCAAATGCAAAGCCAGTGTCGCATTTATGACTTTTCTTTAGGTTGTCAGGCGCCGCAATTGTGAGGGTTCGCAATTGCAAACCCAATGTCGCAATTGCGACATCTGCAACTGAACAAAAGAGTTGGAAAGTCGGGATTTGATCTCATTTCTCTCATTTTAGAAACCTAGACTCGATAGGAGGCGATTTGGAGAGGGGATTTTCACATACAATTATTGGGTAATTTATTTTGATCAATTTCGAACTATATTACTGATTATATATGAGATTTAAGATCAAAATTATGAGAATCAAAGAGAAAGTTTTGGAAATTTTATCTAATGTTTTGAAAAATGAAAATTTGGGATTTGAGAGTTGAATAGACTCAGACTTGAAAATAAAACACATATATGGACTCATGGGGTTATGGGTAGTCAAGATCTACCCTTGGATTTGGGGTTTGACCGGGCGGACCCAAGGTTGACTTTTGGGGAATTTTGTAAAGATTATAGCTTTATTAATCATAATTGGTTTCTCTTACATTGTTTGATGATATTAAGTCGTTTTAAGTTAGATTTGAGCCGCGCGGAGACAAATTTTAATGGAAAAGCTATTTTTTTGTGTTGATTTGGCCTAGTTGAGGTAAGTATCTGGCTTAACTTTGTGTGGGGGAATTACCCCTTAGGATTGAGTTTGATTGTACTATTTGAACTATGTTAAAGACGTGTACATGAGTTGATGAGGGTGTACACATGCTTATATGTGAAAATGGACCGGTTTAGACTCATAGGTTAATCTTGAGAATCTATTTAAAATTATTATCATTTATTCTATCTTTCATTGCCAAGTTTATGCTTGCATACTTTAATTGAAGTTGTCATTACATGTTCTAGTTTCCATTGTCGAAAGTTGCTCTTACATGCATTCATTAGTAGTTGTTGTTACATGCCATTCTTTCCATTGTTAAGGTATCCTCATGCATTTAGACTTAGTTGCTATTTCATGCTATCTCTTTCATTGTTAAGCTTATGTTATGCACTTGAATTGGAAGCTGCCATTCCATGGGAATACCTCTATTGTGAGTTATTGAAGTTGTAGTTGTGAAAGCTTTTAACACATTGAGATTGAAGTTGTTGATTATTGAGATATCTTCCCTCGTTGAGTTGTTTCACATTTATTTTGTTATTATTGAGAATTTTGTACACATTGTTGTTGAGCCGTGGTCTATGTATTGTAGTAACATTGGTATTGTTGATTTTGGCAATATTGTGGCATATGGGCATGTGTGGTGCGAGTTGATTATTGGTTTGTGATATTTACGCACATGCGGAGGGATAAAGATAGGGGTTGATGTGCATGCGGCGAGATAAGACAGGATTTGTACGTATGTCTCTAGTAAGGGAATTACTTGAAGCCATGTGGTGATATAAGTGGGATAAAGCATGTGTAGCTATTTCGGGAAAAATATTCAAATATATATATATATATATATATATATATATATATATATATATATATATATATATATATATATATATATATATATATATATATATATATAAATGCAAGGCTCATGCGGTGATATAAGGAATATTGTGGTTGTAAATTGTGAAATATAGATATGAGATGTGGTGCCTCGGTTGTGATTCATGTTATACATTCTATGTTGAAAAGGCTTGTTGATTGAACGATTATTGTTACTCCTTCATTTGTTTTACTTGTATTTGACTGTATTTGATTACTTCTTGTTCTTATAATATGTTCATTCTTGTTGTCCTATATTGCTTTAATATCTGTTGTTAGACTTACATCATTGTACTGTTTTGTTGTTATTTATTTCTTTACTTTGCGTTATTAGATTATATTATATTTTATTCAGGTTTTTTTTGTCTAGTAGGTGTCTTGACTTGGCTTTGTCACTACTCTACTGAGATTAGGCTTGATACATACCGGATACTGTTGTGATATACTCATGCTATGCTTCTGCACAGTTTTGTGCAGATCCAGGTACTTCAGCTTGTGTCGGACGCCAGTGATTGGACTAAATATTTTGGAGACTTCAAGGTATATGACGAGCTCGAAACACACACTTAAATTATGCTCGCTAATCAAATATAGTATAGTATAATATCGTATCCACATGGATTGGATTTAAACAGTATTCTTGTAGTTTCTAGCTTGATTGCTATTCAATATGATCAACAATTGTGATTTATATGATTTCTAACTAAAATTAACTAAGATCTAAAGCTACTGACTAATGACAATTGAAACAAGGACAAGCAAATTAAATAGAACATATCATTATTTAGGTTTCATACTAAAATTTTGTGTTTAATTATTAAATTTGGTTAACCTTGAAAGCGTACATCAACGAAAAATTATTATTAAACGACTAAGAAAATAACTATCATGTATTAATAAAAAGGTTCTCCCATAATAATATATTAATTGATCATATATTTGTCAATTTTTTAAATTTCTACTAAACATATATTTACATATCAAAACTTTATCGATAACTTTAACAAATTAAGATTGAAATAATATTCATGTAACAAAAAACCCCGAGAAACTCGAAAACCTGACAAAACTAAACCAATCCAAACCGCTATAGTTGGTTTGGTTTAATTTTGAGAAAAACGGAACCAACCCGGTCCATGTACACCCCTTAGTAATAGGCTCCTATTTCCACTGTGGTATCACCAATCTCTAAGTCAAACCACCTGATTTCTGATGCTTATATTTGACCTACTGACAACTCAAACACCGCAAATAGTGTCAAAAAATGTCCTTCTTCATCCTCCTTTATTAATGATACTGCTTCAAGTCACGATACATCTTCGTAGTACTTGGATCAATAGAATACCACAAATTATGAGCCTCTTCAAGAATCAAATCCCTCAAATAATCCATATTAGGAATACAAATCCGACCCTGAAGGAGAAATACACCATCATCACAAATGACAACCACCTTAGAACCACCTAGCAACACCGTGTACCTAGAACAAGCTAATAGGGATCATCATAGTGACAAGCCTTAATGTGCTCAAACACGCGGTTGTGCAAAAACACAAGCAAGAACTCTGCTAGGCATAGAAATATCCATCCTCACAAATCTGTTGGCCAAAGCCAGAACATCCATAGCAAAATGCTTCTCCACAGCTGGAATAAATTCCAAACTCCCAATACTCTTTGTGTTCCTACTCAAGACATCTGCTACCACATTAGTCTTAACCGGATGATACAAGATAATGATATCATAATTGTTCAACAACTCCAACCACCTCCCTGCCTCAAATCCAAATTATTTTGCTTGAACAAATGTTGAAGACAACGATGATCAGTTTAAACCTCACATGACATGATATATAGGTAATGCCTCCAAATCTTGAGCACCTGACACTAGCTGCTAAATCCAAATCATGTATCGGATAGTTCCTCTCATGGGGCTTCAACCGTCATGATGCATAGGTAATCACCCTACCATCCAACATCAACAGACAATCAAGGCCAACGTACAAAGCATCATAATATATCGTATATATCCCCGACCCCGAGGGCAATACCAAAACTGGAGCTATAGTCAAAGCAGTCTTGAGCTTCTGAAAGCTCTCCTCACACTCGTCAGACCATCTAAATGGAGCGCCCTTCTAAGTTAACTTGGTAAATGGAGTTGTAATAGATGAGAACCCTTCCACAAAGTGATGATAGTAGCCATCCAAACCCAAGAAGTCCTGATTTATGTAGTTGTATAAGGTCTGGTCCAGCTTTAAACTACCTCAATCTTCTTCGGATCCACCTCGATCCCATTACTAGATACCATGTTGTCCAAGAATGCCACCAAGTCCTCGCATTTGGAGAACTTAACATACAACTTATTCTCCCTCAGAATATGAAGCACAATCCTCAAATGACGCTCGTGCTCCTCCCTACTATGGGAATATACCAAGATATCATCAATGAGCACAATGACAAAAAAATCCAAATAAGGCTAGAACACATTTTTCATTAAATGCATGAAAGCTGTTAGGGCATTAGTCAGACCAAAATACATCATCAAAAACTCATAATGCCCATAACGTGTCCTAAAAGTCGTCTTAAGGATATCTGAAGCCGTAATCTTCAATTGGTGATAACTCGATCTCAAGTCAATCTTTGAGAACACCCTGAAGCTGATCAAACAAATCATTAAGGAGAGGTAATAGATAATTGTACTTGAAGGTAACCTTTTTCAACTGACTATAATCAATGCACGTCCTCATGGAATCATCCTTCTTCTTCAGAAACAACATCGGTGCACTCCAAGGAGAAATACTCAGCCTGATGAATCCCTTATCCAATAACTCATGCTACTGCTCTATTTAAATAAGGATCAAAATATGATGACACATATGAATAAGTAGACCTCGGATCAAACAACACAAATTCATCTCTATGACATAATGAAACCATACTTGTGATCACAGCATCTGAGGCCACCACCTCGGGTCTACCTGGAAAAGCATATCAACGAGCCTGACCGCCACTGGTCTATCTTCCACCAACCTAAAAGCCTCCTCTTGGGTGACCTCTTACTATATACCCTCCCCCTCTAGCTGACTGAGCACGGGTTGATGTAACTGGCGCGAGAACCACTAATTGGAAAATTTGATGATGTGTCTACTAAGCCTGGGGCAATACTTCCTCACATGGTCGAACTCTCCACACTCATAAAAACCCTAGCTGAATGAGGTTGTGAGACTGATACTGCCATTGATAACCTAAATATCCACTAGAGGAACCATGAACAGACGAAGCATGATACGAACTCTCAAGAAGAGTACTAAAAGATGATGGAACTGGAGTGTTGAAAGATGGTCGAGCCATTGTACCATGGGCTCCATGATGTGCAACATGAGATGGCCTACCATGATAGCCTCTACCAAACTGACCTCTACCTTATGATGAGTTTCCACTGAAACAGAACGACGAGGCCTATGATCACGTCCAAATACACACCTCGCAAGAGGTATAACACGATCGTATGCAATAATAAAACCCAACAAAGAGTCGGGGTCGAATCCACATGGAGCTAAGATGGGAGCTAAGAGTATATATTCGGAATGGTCAAGTGAAGTATCTAGATTACACTTCCATAATAGGGTATTTGTTTCTATATCTAGTATTAATCTAAGGAATGCAAATTAAATATATATGACTAGAGTTAATTATTTTTGAGGGTTTTCCAAAAACATAAAAGGCCTAGGCTGTGACCATAATCTAGGTGTTTGCCTAATGGGATAAAGACTTTTATTCACGTTTTGTTGATTGGGGTGTATTATAGCTCACAACTCTACGTTACCCACTCAATACCTCTCGGTCAGATAGTGGTTTTGCCCAATTTGTCTTTCTCAAGACCAAATGGGTATCAACCAAAACAGTTAATAAGAGCTAAAGTCGGGTTGTTACTATTTCTAGGTTGAACCCTTTAATTGGGTTAATCAATCTTTCAATTAACCTAATTCCTTGTTAGCCAAGTTAACCTAGACTAGATCCCTCTTTCTCAAGAAGAGACTAAATCAAATAGGCTTGAATCAATATTTGCAACCATTAACTCTACAAATGAAGCATGAACTAAGTTAATAATAATCACCCAATCATAAACAAGCATAAAATTAATCATCCATAAGGTTTACACACTAGGGTTGGGTCACAACCCTAGTAAAAATCTTGCTACTCATAGTGGGTGTAGGAGAAAATAAAGAAGAAAAGATAATTAAACTCATATTGAAAGATTAAAATAAATAAATCTAATGTTAAAACACCAAAATAAGCTAATGTTTCCTAAAACAACAAAGAAAAATGGCTGCAATGCTTCACATACTCAAAACTTGACCAAATTTTGTGAAACTCTTTATACAAGGCTGAAAATCTCGGTCAAAAATACCCCTCGAGAGGTTCTGTGGCCGCACAATTCCATGTGCGGTTCGCAGATTTCTTCATATGTCAGGAACTGGAGGTATGCAGCCGCACATTTTTAAACTGCGGCCACGAGGTAACTCTTCTGCGGTCCGCAGAATTAGGATCGCGGCCGCACAATTCTTGTGCGATCTGCAATTCACAGAGGCTCTGGACTTGGTCTTTTTGCACACTCTCTGATATTCAACTTCTAGCTTAGCTTTGCAGTCGCACAAGCGGTCCGCATTTTATGCAAATCTCTGCTGAATTTTTCTTCTTTGTTTGTGGTCGTAGGCTGCGGTCCGTAATTTCTTCTACGGCCACAGAATTCCTTCTGCGGACCGCACATTGTGTGATTTTATGCCTTTTGTTGCCTTGTGCTTGGACTACTCCTTTGTTTGCCGGATTTTATCTCGGGAGATTAACTTCCATTATTCCTGCAATTTTGCATAATTTTATTAGTTTCGGGAACAAAATTCAATGCTTTTAGACTAAAATTAAAGCTAAAGGGTGCTAATAAGCGGTCAAAATCCCTACTTATCAACTCCCCAAACTTAAGTCTTTGCTTGTCCTCAAGAAAATAAATTAGTTCTCACCTCCAAAAGTTAAGGGCCATTTCAGCGAGTCGAAAGTGAGCCATCTACACATCAGTTGAGACCAACAATTACCCACAATACTCATGAATTATCAACAAGGTGACAAGTTAAACATTCATACACATATTGTTCTAATGTGACATTTGAGCATCAAGAGTTGACTTCACGCATCAAGGACTCTCGCTCTATCTTGTAGGTCATGGTGGATTCCAAACTCTTCCTCCTCTACTTTCCATTTGCCAATCTCACTTAAGAATTTAGCATTCAATTCAAAGATTTATGAAAGATTCACTCATATCTCTCAAGAGAATGTCACAAGTACGGCTTCAAGTACCATAAGCTTGCCCCTTATGTAGATCACCACTAATGTAAGCTCACTCGGCTCAAAATCAAGTAGGACTTCTTTCGGGATGTAATGAAGTCTTTTGGATTAGGGATTGATGCAATATGGGTAAGTGATTACACCTTCCTTAAGCACTCCATCTTTCATTTCTCGGCTCACACTTTGTCAATTCCTTGAGGCATTTTCTTTCCCTTGGGGAACTAGAGAGACTTAATGTCACGACCCAAAATTTCCTACTGACGGGACCGTGATGGCGCCTAACATTTCACTTGCTAGGAAAGCCAACGTTAGAGAATCATTAAACCAATTCCTTATTCTCATTCAGTAATTAACAATAATTAACTAAGATGAAATATAATAAGTGTGGAATATAATAAAACTGTATTAATTACTGCCACCCGGATCTGGAGTCACAATTCATAAGCATTCTAGGATTTATTACAAGTAATAGTCTGAAAGAAATACAACTGTCTGAATGAAAGAAAATAGTAGGGCATAAAAGATAGACGGGGACTTCAAGGTCTGTGAACGCCGACAGATCTACCTTTGAGTCTCCGGACAACGGACCAATAACAAAATCTCGATTAACCGGAGCATGTATCAAAATCTGCACAAAAAGTGCAGAGTACAGCATCAGTACAACCGACCCCATGTACTGGCAAGTGTCGAGCCTAACCTCGACGAAGTAGTGACGAGGCTAAGGCAAGGCACCTACAAATCAACCTGTACAATTTAACAGTGTATATACAAATAACAGAAATGAAGAACTAAACAGGAATTGTCAGGAGGGGAACATACTGAGGGGAATACAAGATAAAGAACTACAACAGAATGATCACCGGAGCAGTCAATATACCATGAATCAATAGGAATAGTGAATACAGTAAGGAAAAATGCACGACATCACCCTTCGTGCTTTTACTCTCAATCTCACCATAAAATTAATAGAAACTGCACGACATCACCCTTCGTGCATTAACTCTCATATCATGGCACGACATCACCCTTCGTGCATTAACACTCATAATATGGCACGGTATTACCCTTCGTGCATTCATACTCACAATATGGCACGGCATCACCCTTCGTGCATTAACACTCTCTCGTACCATAATGCAATGCATAAAGAACAATAGGGAGATAGAATAACAAGTACAAACCTTACTTCAACATTTGGTTCCATAATATCAATCTCAACTTTGAAATAGAAACTCAATTATCACTAGAAAATCCGTAAACATGATAAGAACGATAAATTGAACAGCACTAGTATAACACGTAGAAATTTGGCATAGGAAAGAGACAATATAAGAAAAACTGATAAACATGAAAAATAGGTAAATTGGCGGCGCATAAGTACTCGCCACCTCAGATATATGCCGCTCACATGAATTTCACTTAGCAAGTAATCTAAGGTTCCTAATTCCCTCAAGTCAGGTTTAGACACAACACTTACCTCGCTCTGACGGCCACTAAATTGTCAATCACAACTTTTACTTTGGAATTCACCTCCAAACCACTCGTATCTATTCAAAAATGACTCAATAATATCAAATATTGCTAAAGGAATCAATTATATCACATAAATTAAATTTTTCAAATTTCTCCAAAAAGTCAAAAAATCAACACCAGGTCTGCTTGGTTAAAACTCGAGGTTCGAACCAAAATCCATTTACTCATTCACCCACGAGCCCGAATATATAATTGGTTTTGGAATCTGACCTCAAATTGAGGTCTAAATTCCCAAATTTCCGAAATTTCTAGTTTCTACCCTAACCCCTAATTCTACCATGAAAACTCTAGATTTTAGGTCGATAATTCAAGAAATGCAAATCAACTCTGTTTCTCACCAAATTTCACAGACAGGTCTTAAAATATCATATTGAACCTGTACCAGGCTCCGGAACAAAAATACGGACCCGATACTAACAATGCCAAATATCAATCAGTTTTTAAAAATAATTAATTTCCAAACTTTTAATTTTCATCAAAAATTTATAACTCAAGCTAGAGATCTCCGAATTCGATTCCGGACATACGCCCAGGTCCCATAATTCGATACGGACCTACTGGGACCGTCAAAGCACAGATCTGGGCCCGTTTACCAAAAATTTTGACCGATGTCAACTAAAATCAACTTTTAAGGTTAAAATTCTTATTTTCATTAGTTTCTAACATAAAAGCTTTCCGAAAACCTACCCGGATTGTGCACGCAAATTGATGAGGGTAAAAATGAGATTTTAAAGGTTTAAGAGCACAGATTCGAGTTCTAAAACATAAGATGACCCTTTTGGGTCATCAGATTCTCCACCTCTAAAGCAACTGTTCGTCCTCGAACGGACATAGAAAAGTACCTGGGCTGGTGAAAAGGTGGGGATATCTACTCCGCATATCGGACTCGGATTCCCAAGTAGCTACCGCAATAGGCTGACAGCTCCACTGCACTCGAACTGAAGGGTAACTCTTTGATCTCAACTGGCGAACTTGTCGGGCTAGAATTGCCACCGGCTCCTCCTCGTAAGTCAAATCCTTATCCAATTGGACAGAGCTAAAATCTAACACATGGGACAGATCACCGTGATACTTTCGAAGCACGGACACATGGAATTCAAGTCTGATTGACCTCAAATTTTGCACAGACGTGATAAATGACATAACGGAGCTATGAAAAATTTTGAGACTGGATTCCGACCCCGATATCTAAAAGTCAACTCCCCGGTCAAACTTCCAAACTTAAATTCTTATTTTAGCCATTTCAATCCTAATTTAACTACGCACTTCCAAAAAAAAATTCCGAACACGCTCCTAAGTCCAAAATCACCATATGGGGTTATTGGAATCGTCAAATCTTGATTCCGGTGTCGTTTTCTCAAAATGTTGACCGAAGTCAAACTTAGCATTTTAAGGCCAAATTAAGGAACCAAGTGTTCCGATTTCAACCCGAACACTTCCAAATCCCGAACCAACCATCCCCACAAGTCATAAATTAATAAAAGCACATACAGAAAATTTTATTTAGGGGAACGAGGTTCTAAAACTCAAAATGACATGTTGGGTCATTACATTCATACAATCCAAAAATGGGAATAGTCGATCACATGCGTGCAAGGTAAATCCAATACCAATATTATCAAATAAAATTGAGATGATACAAAATGTAAGTAGAACTTAAACCTTTTATTGTTTAAACCTGCGAATACTATAAAAATAACCAATATATTTTCATATATTCCTTTTTTACCAAAAGCAAGTGTTCGGTCTGGATGACTGCATTTAAAAAAATAGCTTTCTTATCTATTGGCAAGTACTACTTTAAAAAACCTTAACAACCTTTGAAATTATACTATTTGTGGTTTCTTGATATATCCATATAACAATAATAAGACCTATAAACAACTTCGTTATCAGTCAGGTTACTAGGGCCTTTTAGAATACAAGTTTGGATCAAATTATTTTTAACAGATGCTGGAATACTTTTTTTGGTAAAGAAGAATTAACCTAAATAGTCGTTCACCCGCAATTACTTAAACTAAAAATAGCTGGCGGAAGTACATTACATGTATAATCCATGTATAATATGTGTCGAATCATGTATAATCTATATATAATCGATGTATACTAACTAGAAAAAATAAACAGTAAATCTAACGACTATTTGTGTAAACATACCAATTAATATGGCAAATGCCTACTTGCGGGAAAATTTGGAAAGAACATGTTGATTATGCTTATCTAATTATTTTATTAGTTTCTTTGATTTATCTATCTCCGTTTTTGTAATATTCTTATTAGAATCATTGAAAGTTATATGTCATCTTAATAAGATGGCAAGGCAAGATTTATACTCCTATCGAATTGAAAAGCAACATTAAATTTGAAGAAACTCCCCTCTATATATCAGATAGAAAGTTATATATTTTACGCTAGAACTCTTTTTTTGGGGGGAGGGGGGGGGGGCACATGGAGGAGAGTTAGACCTAAAACAGCCTTGTTTCAATGGAAAATATAACAAGGCTTAGATTTAAAGCAAATTACAATGCAAAATGAACCAATAGTAGTAACATATGGATTACAATGTAATATACAGTTAATTCTAAAAAGGATAGATTATTTCACGTACAAATTAAATCAATCACATCTTGCAGCCACTATATAAGTATATATATCTAGCACACAATATATAATATATGCAGACACTATATATATATATATATATATATATATATATATATATATATATATCAGTTCTCACAAACTTCACAATTGTAACTAAGAGGTCCTTTCGTTACTTCTTTAAAAGAAATTATAGATATATACTACGAACTTAATAGTTAATATTTACCCACACGGAGCTATCACTTGCAGTGAGGATAAAATCTACATGTAATTGTCTATGTATATATATAATAAAATAACCTTAGATACTTAAAAGTTAAAACCACCATGTCTCTGTATGGCTGATTCTTTTTGGAATTTAAACTAGGGTGCTCTACCACTTTATGGTAAGTTAAAGAAATGAGTAACACCATTCAAAAATATAAAACTTATAAGGCACAAAAGGATGGAATAGCGGGACAAACATAAAACATACTAATAATATTATAAATAACTCCACCCTTACGACAACACACTGGGATGATGTCACGACTCAAAATCTCATTTGTTCAAGTCACAATTTCTGTGGTGCATGTCCACACGCTCGTCAACTATCGTGTGAATCACCTCCAAACAATTTATATAACACCAAATTCGGGGATTCATACCCTCAAAACAAAGTTTAGAAGTGTTACTTACCTCAACCTTCAAGCTCCGACAACACTACACTGCTCCAATTGATTAAAATGTCCAAATACCGTACACAATTCAATATCTACCATTAGATACCCCAACTACATCAAAACAAATATGAAAAGATTCATAAATATCCATGTAGGTTTCACAATTCGTTAACAAGTCTTCAACCATCACAAATTATCCAATGGGCTCGCCCATTAGCCTATTCAATTCCATTCTTATTATTTAATACTCATTTGGAGTCATTAATAATACTATGTTAATTACCCAACATCATCAAGTCACTATTCATTGCCTTCTCTAACAAAACTCTAGGTTCAAGAACATCCATTTCATGAACTAGTGTTGTATCTTATCCAAATGGTGATTCCCAATTAAATTCGCTCATCAATTAAGTTATCAAGTCTATTGGAATCATTAGAAACTCAAGACATATGTATTTATATCAATTCATCTCTATTCATCTTTTTCTTTAACCAAAAATAGCATTCTCAAGACCCACCTTTAGGATTCATACAATATCCCATTATAACTTCAAATAAAACTCATAAACATGTTACCCATTGTCACGACCCGAAATTTTTACCTTCGGGACCGTGATTGCACCTAACATTTCACTTGATAGGCAAGAAAATGTTAGAATAATGTTAGCCAGTTTAAACAATTTTAATTTAGTTAATAACAAAGAAATAAATGCGAAAATAAATTCTGAAATAAAGTGATTAATCCATAATAATAGCGGTGTCTAAAAACCATCCCAGAACTGGTGTCACAAGTGCACGAGCTATTAGAATAATACAAATAAAGGTCTGAATAAAAAAAAAGCTGTCTGAAAGAAATACACCACTATGATAAAATGGAAGGGGACTTCAGAACTGCGAACGTCATGCAGCTATACCTCAAGTCTCCTGCAAATAGCTGAATCCGAGCAAGTCTATTGTGCGCCGCTAGGATCAACTCCGGTATCTATACAAGAAGTGCAGAGTGTAGTAAAAGTACAACCGACCCATGTACTCAGTAAGTGCTGAGCATAACATCGACTAAGTAATTACGAGGCTAATGCAGGTCACTCACATTAACATGTACGCAATAATAGTAATAATAACCATAATAGGAAAATATAAATAGAAATTTAATAGGTAAATCATTTCAACGGTCGAAGCCAACTCGACAGTCATAATCAATTATTATTTCAATCAATTTCCATTGCGGCGTGCAACCCGATCCCACAATATATTCATATTCAATTCCGTTGCGGTGTGCAACCCGATCCTCAATATATGTTTTCAATCAATTCTGTTATGGCGTGCAACCAGCTCCTCCAATATATTCATCTCAATCAATTTTGTTGCGGCATGCAACCCGCTCCTCCAATAATATAATTTACCAATTCTTATAAAAGAAATTACTCTAATAAATGCAATAATTAATATGAAATTATAAGACAACAAACATACAATGATTATGATTTATTTTGAAATAAGTGATGACAAGTACCAATTAATTGTGGAAATTAAGGAGGAAATATGCAATTTAATAATTAGTATGCTAAATGTCAAGTAGCAATTAAGTCACACAAATCAAAAAAGCATGTAGCAATTATAGCATGGATTCAAGGCATAATATTGAGCAAGGAATATGTGAGAAATAATTAAAATAATAATTAATTCATGATTTAAAATAATTTATGATTTTCAAATAATTATGCAAACAATTTATTTGGCGACGTATAGACTCTCGTCACCTCGCCTATACATCGTTCACATAAATTTCACATAATAAATAATTCAAGGGTTTTATTCCCTCAATTCAAGGTTAAACACGACACTTACCTCGCTTCGCAACCACATTCAAGATTCCAATAAACCTTTGCCAAGCAAATTCATGTCCGAAAGCTTCAAATCTGATCACAAATAATTCAATATACTCAACACGAATCGTAGGAATTAATTCCATATGAAATTACAAATTTTCTGGATTAAAATTCAAAATTTATTTTATAAATCGACAGTGGGACCCATGTCTCGAATCCTAGAAAAACTAACGAAATCCGAACACACGTTCCGATACGAGTTCAACCATACAAAAATTATCGAATTTCGACATCAGATTGTCTTTCAAATCCTCAATTAAAGTCTTTGAAGATTTCTATCATTTTCAACTCAATCTTTACCCATTTGAAGTCAACAATCTTCCCACAACCTTATTGGTACAAGCATGTATAACTAATACTCTCCCATCCAAGAATCACACTCCCAATCACCCATCTTTACCCAAACTCGAAATTGAAGACTAGGGGTTAGAATCTTACCTCTTGGGTGAAGAGCTTGTGATATTTCCTTGTTTTTGAACAAGATTTTTGATGAACAAAGCACTTAAGCTTCTTCCTCCTTCTAGAACACTCTCACTTCTCTCTAAAATCTTCAGATAATTGCCCCAAAATAAGCCCCAAAGCCTATTTATCAAAATGGGGTTGGGTTATGAAAATAGAAAAATGGATCCTTCGAACTCAGGTATGCGGTCGCACAATGGACCGCACAATGGGTATGTGGGTCGCACAATGGACCGCAAAACTGATGCCCAGAACTGGGCTACACTGGTCAGGTCTGCGATCATTTTGCAGTCGTACAATCGGTTTTGCGCTTCGCATAATGATTCTGCGGTCGCACAATCACATTTTTCCAGCCTTTAGTAATTTGGTTATAACTTCTTGTAGGATTGTCCAAATAAAGAACGGTTTGAAGCATTAGAAACTAGACTCGAATACCGTTCATTTGATAGGTTGATAATCATATAAATCCTTATATATATTTAGACATGCTTGTCCAAAATTCGGTCTTGTACGTACTCATTTGGAACTTTAGTCTATTATGAAATTTTCCAACTTGACTTAGACTTAGGCCTCTCCTTAGACCCCACATCACTAATAATATGCCTCGTACACTTATTATCATATCAAATTGATATACATCATATTAATAGTCGTCAAATGAGAAGTGGAGTCCGCCCCCAAACACATAACATAACTTATCTCTTCTTTCACCCATTTCAATTTCCCGAATTTTTACTAACTCCCAAAATTTCCAAAATTTTTGCCAGAGTTTCCTTTGTAACTGGGCCTATCCACCTGCCAGAGAATCCCAGAAACTAATCCTAACAATACATACATAATCCATTCAACTTAACACAGCATGAAAACAATACTAACAGCGGCCTCATAAGCAATATATTATTAGAAAAGGAACGCCATTAACATCAACTATTCAGGTGATACGTAACTCATAACAGGTAAGCTCTCAACATCTTCATAGAACACAGAAATAAACGTTTAAATTAAAGATGACATTTTTGGGTCATCACATTCTCCACCTCTAAAACAAACGTTCATCCTCGAACGGAATTAGAGAAGTACTTGAGCTGGTGAAAAGTTGTGGATATTTGCTCCGTATGTCAGACTCGGACTCCCAGGTAGCTACCTCAATCAGCTGACCTCTCAAATGTACCCGAACTGAAGGATAACTCTTAGACCTCAACTGACGGACCTACCGAGCTAGAATAGCTACTGGCTCCTCCTTATAAGTCAAGTCTTTGTCCAATTGAACTGAGCTAAAATCGAACATATGGGACAGATCACTATGATATTTCCGGAGCATGGCTACATGGAATACCGGATGAACTACTGAGAAACTAGGTGATAGTGCAAGCCTGTAGGCTACTTCACCCACCCTGTCAAGAATTTCAAAGGGTCTGATATACCTAGGGCTCAACTTTCCCTTCTTTCTAAATCTCATTACACCTTTCATAGGTGAAACCCGGAGCAATACTCTTTCTACTTCCATGAATGCAACATCAAGAACCTTACAGCCGGCATAACTTTTTTTCCTAGACTAAGCTTTGCGATGTCGATCCTGAATAATGTTGACCTTATCAAAGGCATCCTCTACCAAATCGGTACCCAACAACCAAGCCTCTCTCGGTTCAAACTAGCCAACTGGCGAGCGACATCGCCTCTCGTATAATGCTTCATATGGAGCCATGTGAATGCTCGACTGGTAACTATTATTATAGGCAAACTCCACAAGTGGCAAGAACTGATCCCAAGAACCTCCAAAGTCTATAACACAAGAGCAAAGCATATCTTCTAATATCTCAATAGTGCGTTCTGACTGTCCGTCTGTCTGTGGATGAAATGCTGCACTCAACTCAACCCGCGTGCCTAACTCACACTGTACAACTCTCCAGAAGTGCGAGGTAAACTGCGTACCTCGATCTGAAATAATAGACACGGGCACACCGTGAAGGCGGACAATCTCTCGGATGTAAGTCTCTGCTAACCGCTCTGAAGAATAGGTAATTGCCACTTGAATGAAATGTGCCGACTTGATCAACCCATCCACAATGACCTATATTGCGTCAAACTTTCTCTGAGTCCATGGGAGTCCAACAACAAATTCTATAGTACTACGCTCCCACTTCCACTCAGGAATTTCTAACTTCCGAAGTAAACCACAAGGTCTATGATGCTCGTACTTAACTTGCTGACAATTCAAACACCAAGCTACATATGCAACTATATCCTTTTTCATTCTTCTCCACCAATAATGTTGCTGCAAATCTTGATACATTTTTGTGGCACCCGGATGAATAGAATATCGGGAACTGTGGGCCTCTTAAAAAATTAATTCAAGAAGCCCATCCACATTAGGAACACAAATACGACCATGCATCTGTAGAACTCCATCATCTCCCACATCTGCCTACTTGGCACCACCGTGCCGCACTGTGTCCTTAAGGACACGCAAATAGGGATCATCATACTGTCGTTCTCTGATGTGCTCATACAAGGAAGACCAAGCGACTGTGCAAGATAGAATTCGATTGGACTCTGAAACATATAACCACGAACTGATTGGCCAAAGTCTGAACATTTGCAGCTAACGGCCTCTCACCAACCGGAATATACGCAAGGCTACCCATACTCACAGCCTTTCTACTCAAAGAATCTGCCACCACATTGGCCTTTCCGGGGTGATAAAAAATAGTGATATCATAGTCCTTCAACAGCTCTAACCATTTTCTTTGCCTCAAATTAGATCTTTTTGTTTGAACAGATATTGTAGACTACGATGATCAGTAAATACCTCACACGAGACACCGTAAAGGTAATGCCTCCAAATCTTCAACGCATGAACAATGGCTGCCAATTCTAAGTGATGAACAGGGTAATTATTCTTGGGAACTTTCAACTACCACGATGCATATGCAATCACCCTGCCATCCTGCATCAATACTGCACCAAACCCAATGCGAGATGCATCACAATACACCATATAAGATCCTGAACATGTGGGTAATACCAACACTGGTGTCGTAGTCAAAGTAGTCTTGAGCTTTTGAAAGCTCAACTCATACTCGTCTGACCATCTGAATGGGGCACCCTTCTGGGTCAATTTGGTCAATGGAGATGCTATAGATGAAAATCCCTTCACAAACCGGCAATAATAACCTACCGGACCCAGGGAACTCCGGATCTCTGTAGCTGAAGTTGGTCTAGGCCAATTCTGAACTGCCTCAACCTTCTTAGGATCCACTTTTATGTCTTCTGCCGATACACCATGCCCCAAAAATGTAGCTGAGTCTAACCAAAATTCACATTTTGAAAATTTTGAGTATAACTGATTATTCTTCAAAGTTTGAAGCACAATTCGAAGATGTTGCTCATGCTCCTCCCGACTGTTGGAGTAAATCAAGATATCATTAATGAATTTAACCACAAAAGAATCCAGATAGAGTTTGAATACCCGGTTTATCAAATCCATAAATACTGCTGGGGCATTTGTCAGCCCAAATGACATCACTAGAAATTCACAATGCCCATACCGAGTCCGAAAAGCTATCTTCGGGACATCAGATGCCCTAATCTTCAACTGATAATAGCCAGACCTCATGTCAATCTTCAAAAATACCTTGGCACCCTGAAGCTGATCAAATAAGTCATCAATTCTTGGCAATGGATACTTGTTCCTGATAGTAGCCTTGTTCAACTGCCGATAATCTATACATATTCGCATTGAACCATCTTTCTTCTTTAAAAATAACACGGGTGCACCCTAGGGTGAGACACTAGATCTAATAAATCACTGATCAAGCAAGTCTTGTAACTGCTCCTTCAATTCTTACAACTCTGACGGGGCCATATGGTATGGTGGAATAGAAATGGGCTAAGTACCCGGAGCCAAATCAGTACATAAGTCAATATCCCTGTCGGGTGGCATCCACGACAAATCTACAGGAAATACTTCTGGAAATTCTCGAACAACTTGTACTAAGTCCATAGAAGGAACATCCGTACTAGGATCGCGAATATAAGCCAAATAGGCTAGACACCCCTTCTTGACCATATGCCGAGCTTTCACGTAAGAGATAACTTTGCTGGTGAAATGGCCATGAGTCCCTTTCCACTATATTCGAGGTAACCCTGGCATGGCTAAGGTCACCGTCTTAGAATGACAATCCAATATAGCATTGTAAGGTAACAACCAATCCATACCCAGTATGACGTCAAAATCTACCATGTCGAGAAGTAGAAGATCCACACTAGTCTCAAGACTCCCAATATTAACCATGCACGAACGATAGACATGATTTACCATAATAGAATATCTCATAAGCATGGACACATAAATAGATGCACTCATAGAATCACGAGGTACAACCATATATGAAGCAAAGTAGGAGGACATATAGGAGTAAGTAGATCCATGATCAAATAAAACTAAAGCATCTCTGTGGCAAATTGGAACAATACCTGTGATCACGACATCGGATGACTCGGCCTCAAGACTAGCTAGAAAAGCATAAAATTGGGGTTGGGCCCCACTAGTCTGAACTACATCTTTGGGACAGGCCATAGCTTGCTATCCTCCACCTCTAACAGTCTGACCCCCGGCCCTAGCTGGTCGGGTGGGAGGTGGAGCAACCGGTGCCAGTATGATGGCAGAAGAATTTTGCTGAGATATGTTGCTCAACAACCTAGGGCAATGCTTCCTGATATGACCAATGTTCCCACACTCATAACACACATCCTGTTGTCATGGTTACTGAAGCTGAAGCTCAACCGAATGGGTCGGAGAGCCACCATAGTGACTCTGGAGTGGTGGTGCACTGATAGGAGATGGATGTGCACTAAATGTTGGCTGCCCAAAGTAAGGCATAATAGAACTATGACTCCTTGAATCACCATGAGATGCCTGAAGTGCTGAATAAAATGGCCTGGGAGGATGACCCCTACCCTAAGTACTCCTGCCTCTAGATGAGGCGCCTTTGAAATTACCGGAATGATGGGGCCTCTAATATGACACAGGCCCTCTCTCCTATGAAAGAACCATGTCAATCCGCCTGGCGACATTAGCAACCGTCTGAAGAGAAATCTCACTACCAGTCTCCTAGTCCATCTATAGGATGATAGGTTGAACGAGCCCATCAATGAACCTCTATACCCTCTCTCTCTCGGTAGGAAGCAGAAGAAGAGCATGACAGGCTAGATCCACAAAATGGGTCTCATACTGAGTGACTAACATACTGCCCTATTGGAGACGCTCAAATTGCTTGCGACAATTCTCCCTCAATGTGATATGAAGGAACTTCTCCAGGAATAGCTGCGAGAACTGCTCCCAGGTAAGTGCAGGTGAACCAACTGGTCTAGTAAATAAATAATCTTTCCAACACCTCTTAGCGGATCGAGTCATCTAAAACACAACAAAATCAACCCTATTGCTTTCAACTATCCTCATGTTCTGCAATACTTCATAGCAGCGGTCAAGAAAATCTTGTGGGGCCTCAGAAGGTGTACCACTGAAATGGATAGGAAATAGCTTGGTAAACTTGTCCAACCTCAACAAAGCCTCATAAGACAAAGTAGGCTTATCACCAGCTTGTGCTGCAACAACTGGTTGAACTACCCCAACTAGATAGGCTATTGGAGCATGATACTGTGAAGCCATCTGCTCCGGAGCATGAGTAGTGGGAGTCTGGGCTCCCTCTAGCCCGTGAGACGGCTGGTGCCACTGAAAATGTACCATTTTGGGCCACGCCCTCCAAAAGGCTAACCAAACGGACTAGAGCGTCCTGAAGCACTGGAGTAGCTATGTATCCTTCCGGGACCTGAATTGGAGTCGGATTTGAGTGAAACTAGCATGGCTGGACTCGTAATTTAATGGGTTGTTGGATTTTCTAAATTTTTTCGGGTTCTAAAGTATGGGCCCGGGTTGGGCTTTTCGCCGATTTTGGGCTTTTGATTCAAGATTTGATCTTTTTCGATCGGGATTGGTTCCTTTAGCATTGTTTGATGTACTTGAGTTGTTTTTTTGTTACTTTCGATCTGTTTAGAGGTTAGAACGCGCGGGATGGCATTTTGGAGCATCGCTTAGCTTGCTTGGTGTTGGAATTGGCTTGTTCGAGATAAGTAACTCTTCCAATCTTAGTGTTGAGGGTATGAAATCCCGCAATATGTGTTATGTGATTGGTATTGAGGTGACGCACATGCTAGGTGACGGGCGTGTGGGCGTGCACCATGTGAATTGGGACTCTATTATTTCTATGGCACTATATAGTTGTCCTATTTTGTTGATATCCGTGTTTTCATCGTGTTATAAAGTAATTGAGTTGTCAATCATGCAAGATATCATGTTTAGGCATTATGCCGATATTGTTTTGACCCATAGTGGTCGTTTCTTACTCTCATCTCAGTGATTTTATTGATATTTCGTACTCAGTCATATTCAGGCATTCATATCATATCTCAGTCTCAGTTGTTATTTATTGATACATCATATCATTGTTGTCGGGACAGTTTCATGGCATTGTAAGCCCGTGAGTGAGACTAGAGAGTGATGATTGAGTGAGGCCGAGGGCCTGAGTGAGATTGATATTTTGGGATCGGGCTGCACACCGCAACATGTTATATTGATATTTTAGGATCGGGCTGCACGCCGCAGCGATATAGTGCTTGGGCTGAAAGGAGCCCATCTAGGAGTTTACACAACCCCCAATGAGCGCAGTCGACTATAATAAGGGATCGGGCTGCACGCCACAGCGGGTATTGTACATCGCTGAGTGATTGAGTGTGCTGAGCATAGTAAGAGTGAATGCGGGACAATGAGGTTAAGTACTCGTAGAGTGTGAGTACATGAGCTCATCATTGAGATGCATTACATTTGACATGCGTACTTGTGATACATGCATAGAGGTGCATTTACTTCTGCTACCCATTTGTGGGGACATTTATGATTTTACATGTATCTTGACATGTAGGCATAGAGACGCACTTTCCTCATGCTATATGAAAATGAGACATCTTACTTATTATTGAAAGAAGTTTTGGGAAAAATCACAGTTTTCAAACTTACTCGTATTTTGGCTTTTTCGGTAAAAGATTTGGGTTTTCACTCAGATACTTGAAAAGAAATGCCTACTTTTCTGAAAATGTGAACAAACTAAGCCTTTTATTTCTGAGATACTCTTTTATTACTTGTACTATGCTGTTATGTTGAGTTGTGAAATATTGGTGTTGGACCCGACCTTCGTGTTAGCTCGTCACTACTTTCAACCTAAGGTTAGGTTTGTTACTTATTAAGTAAATGGGGTCGGTTGTACTCATACTACACTTCTTCACCTTGCGTCCAGATGTTGGCTGATGATATTGCTGTATTCGATGGGAGCTGGATTGAATATGTACCCGTGTCCCGGCTGTAGCTGCCTCTTGTTCGTGGTAGCTTTAGATCTGTAAAATTCTGTTTATGTACTATTCAAACAGACTATGTATTTATTTTCATTTCCACTTTGTAAACTCTATTCTTAGAAGTTCATGATTTGTACTACCAGTTTTTGGGGAATGTATTAGATTCAGATATTTCTTTACTTAATTGCTTTATTAATTGTTACTTGAATTGGTTAGTGGTTAATTGGCTTATCTAGCGGGTTGGGTTAGGTGCCATCACGACTAGTCGGATTTTGGCTCGTGACATACATAATCTAATCAACGTAACACAACATGAAAACAATACTAACAGTGGCCTCATAAGCAATATATTACTAGAAAAGGAACGCCATTAACATCAACTATTCAGGTGATACGTAACTCATAACAGGTAAGCTCTCAACATCTTCATAGAACATACAAATGAACGTTTAAATTAAAGATGACATTTTTGGGCCATCACACCCATACTCCAATATGACATATATATGAAGCTCAAGTTAAGGGATTACCTCTTGGTGGAAGAATCTAACTTTTCCTCTTTTTGGTGTTCTTGAAGATTCAACCCATTTCTTATGGATTTGATCCATAATAATGTTAGTGTTATCACTAAATGATGTTATATAATCATCCTTGTGCCAAAACAACTTACCTTGAAGTGTATCCATGGTGGAAGAGCTCATCCTTCTCTCTAGAAATCAATTCCAAGTCGAAGAACTAATATTTTCTCTCTCTAAACCCCTTGTTTCAGCCCCTTTAAAATGGCCCCTAAAGCTGCGTAGGCTACGCACAAAGGCTACGGAGGGTGGACTTCTATCCCCCTTCAGTTAGAAGCTGCTGGATTTGCCTACGCAATGGTACGTAGGCTACGCAAGACTCGCATAACTATTATTCCACCCTTTAGTAAATAGGTCATAACTTCTTGTAGGAATCTCCAAATAACAAATGGTTTAAAGAATTAGAAAATAGACACATAGACCATGCTTTGGATAGGTTAAACACCATATAACCCTTCATATAGTGAGAGTTATGATCATTTGAATTTAGGTCTTGTGCGAACTTACTTGAAACTTTACCACATCGTATAATTTCCAACTTGACTTAGCCTTGGGGCTCTTCTTAGACCATAAACCATTCTTAATGCACCTCATACATATATTATCATGATCAATTGATATCATTCATATTATTAGTCTTGTTAATACCCAAATTAATATAATTAGTACCTGCCAATCTTCTTAATGGTCTTAAAACACTCCGAACGTTTTCAGGGTGTTTCATTCTCCCCCACTTAAGAACATTCGTCCTCGAATGTTTTACAAGTCATTATTAGGTACAGTATTATCCTTATTTCACTTTAACCATCATCGTTAATTGTTTTTGACTTCATATAGATCTTAGATATTCTTCCAACATTTCAACTTCCTTAAGGCCCCAATGTTTGGCTAACACTCTAAATTCTTAAAAGTTTCGGCAGAGTATCCCCTGTAACTGAGACCATCCAAATAATTCAACCTATCCAAAACAAGCCCCCACATGGGCACCAATTTCAACATAATTCAACAACAAAATATCTTTACATAATGTAATGTCTAGGCCCCACACGGCCTCATATATATTCTCAATGTACAACAACAAACTAAGCCCCACATGGCTGTGCATATACAAAATTACATCAAACAACACTAAAACCATGAATCATGCCCCAATTCAAGCTTAATGAAACTAAGAAATTCCAACTTCTACATTCAATGCAGAAACCTATCAAATCAAGTCCTATTGACCTCAAATTTTGGAAACAAGTCAAAAATGACATAACAAACCTATTCAAATTTTTAGAATCGGATTCCGGTCCTGATATCAAAAGTCAATTCCCCGGTCAAACTTCCAACTTAAATTTCTATTTTTGCCATTTCAAGCCTAATTTATCTACGTGCTTCCAAATAATTTTCCGAACACGCTCATAAGTCCAAAATCACCATACAGAGCAATTGGAATCATCAAAAATCTATTCCGGTGTCATTTACACATAAGTTGACATCCAGTCACTATTTTAACTTAACCTTTAAACCTTGGGACTAAATATTCTAATTCATTCCAAAACCTTGTCGAACCCGAATCAATCACCCCGGCAAGTCACATAACAACTGTAAAGTACAAATTGAGCAGCAAATGGGGGAACAGGGTTGTAATACTCAAAACAACTGCACTGCACTGCGCATATCGTGGTCTGTAGTGCCAGACGGTGGAACTGGATGTACTGGGTGCCTCCTAATATCCTCTGGAGGAGACGGAGAGGTATGAGATGGCATCTCACTCTGAGCCTCACTTTGGCCTGCTCTGGCTGGAGGCACCTGAATGTTACCCTCGCCCACAGCTATATCAAGCCGTTTACTAATCGCTTGCTTCCTAGTCGAAGGCATCGCTGAAAGAAATCAATGTGAATATTAGATATGAACATTTACGACTCAACTCTACGAACGATCTAGATTTAGGAAGAAGGTAACAACCCTAGATGTCACGTAGCCTCCTGATTATAAATGTGGCGCGCTACACATCCATAATCAAAACTCTACTAGACACGGCTCATAGACAATCCTAGGACAGACTTGCTCTGATACCAAGTTTGTCACGACCCAACTGGAGGGTCATGACTAGCACCCGGGCCATACTTGCCGAGCACCAACGTACATTTTATCTAACCTTCCTTATTATCTTTAAGGGCCGACAAGATCAATATAAATAGTAGACATGGATCATGAACATCCAACAATGAAAGATAATGTCATGAACATACATAACATGGGACGACAAGACTGTCAAGAAACTATATATAAGGTACGAGCTATCATGATGCCATGAAAGACTATACAACAAAAATCAGCCGAAAAGGCATTCTAAACCATACATAAGTCGACACCTGTCTATGAGCCTCTAAAGGAACATAAGTGCTACAACATTGCCGGAACAGGGCCCCGACATACCCATAATGTCTATAACAAAAATGCATACCAAGACCACGGCAAGTCCGGAGAAGGGATCTCGCCAATAACCGCTGAACTGGACAGCCTACTGTGGTGGGGGAGCTACGTCTACCTGTCTATCAGGACCTGCAGCACGACATGCAGCGTCCACAAATAAAAAGGACGTCAGTACGAATAAAGTACTGAGTATGTGAGGCAAGAAAGCATAAGTAAGAACAGTAATGTAAACAGGGATAGAGAATATACAACCTGTGATATCTGGGTACCTCTGAGGGCTACTGACATGAAATACATGATACATACATATATATACATAAACTTTTAAAACATACGCCTTTGTGGGCATCACCATCATCATATCGTACCCGGCCATAATAGGCTCGGTAAAACGTACCCGGCCATCATAGGGCTCGGTAGAATCGTACCCGGCCACGTGGAGCTCGGTAAAACCCAACTGATCAGTGGTTGCACAATAGGTGCCATACCCGGCCGACTATAGCGCGGCTCGGTAGAGTAAAATAGATACATATATATGATGCATGCTGGACTCATTGGAATCACATTTTGAACCTTTCGGAGTGACGTAAGGTCGGTATCCTTCATACACGTTATTAGGATTAACTCTTCATCAAGAATCTTATAAGAATCAGGAACTACCAACAACATTGATAATATAAGAATAAGAGAAGTAACATCAATATCAATCGTTTCATAAGAAGGGCAGCAATGTAAGTACTGCTAGCTTCTAAGAGTAGAGTATCTTTGGGAGCTCGTCATTACATTATGTACAATCGGAGTCGTGCAAAAGAATGAAGGGGATAGACTCACATACCTTGTATATACTGCCCAACCTCAAGCTATGCAAATGTCACGACTCCTTAGTCTACAATAAGACAAATGCCACTATCATTATCGTTTAAGCATCGTAACTATTATGTATCGACCACAACCTATTTTACGATGAAACGGACAGCACCTCCCCTATTTATATGACTTCCCACAAGTCAATACAATCACCAAACAGCCCAAACAACATCATTAATAATCCTATTGAGCCTCCAAAACAGTCCACCAACCAACAACATTACTACCAAGCCTTTCGATATATATTTCACAAGTTGTAGCTTCAACGACTTAGCTGCAACTTGGATAACTTAGCTGCAACTTGGATAATCTTAAATATATATATAGAGTAAGAGGTTCCTTACCTTTAAACAGAAAGAACAACTCCAATTTGACCTTAATTTTCCACGAAATATCCCTTCAATTCTGCCACAAGAACAAGGAAGCGAAACTAGCAATTAATTCGGGTTTTTCGGCACTAGAATTACTTTAGAAGACTTGAAATCACCTAGGGTTGATATTAAAAACTTGAAGGTGTATTTACAGGACATAAAAACACTTAAAACAACCTCCCACACGAGCTGGAACAACACAAAAATCAGCAACAACAAGAAGAACAAATACATGATTTGTGTTGTTTGCCCTTTGTTTGGGACTTGGATCATGAGAGAACCTTGAGAGACTGTTTTTAGGGTTATAAGGTCTGAATATACTGAAAAATAATGACTTAAAACGGGGTTGAGGTATCTTATATATGTCCATATGTCTTAAACCGCCTTTGTGGGCCCAATAGAGAGCAGCTTGGCGCACTCTCGCGAAAACACGAATATCTCTCTATTCCGAGATCGTATCGATGAATGGTTTAATGAGTTGGAAACTAGACTCATAGATCTTCAATTTGATAGGTAGATCACCCCATAATTCCAAGCACATTGGGAGAAAAATGCAGTAACATTTGACCTAAAGTTTAAGTAAAATTATAAACCTAAGTTGCGACAACTTTTATCGACTTTTGTTTCATAACTCGCTTGACTTCAAGACTTATGATGCGGATATTATATGATTCAAATACATTAAAACAAGACCTCTTGGGACAATTAATCACCTCTAGTGTTACCCGAAAATACGGGTTACAACATCCTTGATTCGTTTAACTTCAAATACTTATTAACCACTCTTATACACCCTTGTATCGTTTAAGACCAATAGGATTAACTTCTTATCATCTCAAAGATAATCTCTTCTTGGATTTACGTCGACTAACTTACGGCGTGATCTATGGTATGCGAATTTGGGTTGTAACACCCTCTCCCCCTTAGGAACATTCGTCCTCGAATGTAAGGGTTTATGGCGCCTATCTCAATACTAGGAAAGACGGCAATCTCAATAAACCACCATATCTTTTAAATTTGATAACATAATTATTAAATTCAGCGGAAGAAAACTTCACAAACACAAATATAAACACTCCCAAAATCCGGTGTCATTGAGTACATGAGCATCTAAATGAATACAAAATTTGACTCATAAAAAAATCGTTGTCTGAAATATAGAATAGTACAATAACTAAACAAGAAAGGAATCAAGTATGCGGACGTCAAGCAGCTACCTTGATAGTCTCCAACAGAAATAACTCCAAAATCTAGCAGCCATCGTATCCGGAAGCCCCTGGATCTGCACACGAGGTGTAGAGTGTAGTATGTGTACAACCAACTCAATAAGTAACAAGACTAACCTCTGGGCTGAAAGTAGTGACAAGCTCCACAGGTACAGTCCAGTATAAATAATGGTACAAAAATGTAGGCATGCTTTCAAGTTCAATAGTTAAACTCAGTACAAGTGAAATGTATCAATATTGCATGATATGAGGGATATGACATCTCAGTAAAAAGGCCTCATGTAAATACTGGTCACAAATTATTTTGTCACTCGGTACTATTTATGGCCAATCCAGCCTAGGGATATTCCGTCCCGTATATATATACACATCGACTGCTAGTTAGTCACTCAGTACCGTATAAGGCCAATCCAGCCCTGGCATAATTTATCCCCAATGTAAATGATACAGACAAGATCCATGTCTAGGGAAAATTCATCACAACATAAAAATAAGTAAGGCAAGTCCATGCCCTGGGAAGTCCATCCCGAATATATATATAATCATCTACGGTCACTAGGGGTGTGTACAAACTCCGTAGGGGCTCCTTCATCCCAAGCATGATATAAAGCCTATATGGCCTACTGCAGTCGGGCAGTCCCAATCTGTATAATAATTAAGCCTATATGGCCTGCTACAGGCGGGGCAGCCCCAGTCCATAAAATAGTAAAGCCTATAAGGCCGGCTGCAGGCGGGTAACCCCGATCCATATAACAATAAAGCCTATAAGGCCTGCTGCAGGCGGGCAGCCCCGATCCATATAATTATAATGTATAAAGCCAATATGGCCTACTGCGGCACTCAACTCCATCCCATAAATATCCTCACAATGGATGAATATGACTGAGTGTGAACTGTATATTTCTAAAGTAATTAATTCAACAGCAACACGACCCCACGGGTCACAATATATTGGCATGTAGCCTAAACATGATATTTAATAGGAGCCTCAGCTCAATTTCTCTGACACGTGGAACCTGTTCAGATAATAACATGATTCATTAATTTTACAACTGCACAAGATTTATTCAAGACACAATTTCTATGGTGCACGTCCGCATGCTCGTCACCTATCGTGTGTGTCACCTCCAAGCAATTTATATCATACTAATTTCCGGGATTCATACCCTCAGAACCAAGTTTAGAAATGTTACTTACCTCAACCCGTGTAATTTCTCACTCTGCTATGCCCTTACCTCGAGAATTGGTCTCCGAAATCCTTGTATCTAGTCACAAATATCTCGATTCAGTCAATAAAAATTATTGGAAATAATTCCATAAAAAAAATACAAAACTCCCAACAAAATCCGAAATTTAGCTCAAAGATCACCCGTGGTGCCCATTCGACCACGAGTCTACCCATACCAATTTTACCAAATTCCGACATCAACTCGACCCTCAAATCTTCAAATTAAACCAAGAGGGTTTTCTAAATCTTCCCATTTAATTCACTAATTAAATGTCAAAAAACAACCATGGATTCTGGTAATTTAACCAATATTGAGTTAGAAACACTTACCCCGTTATTTCCCTTGAAAATCTCTCGAAAATCCTCTCTCTCCGAGCTCCAAATCAGTAAAAATAGACGTCGAATTTTCAGAACATAAACTCTCTGCCTAGTGATTTCTTCTATGCGATCGCGGACCAACTCATGCGATTGCGAAGCACAAATTTTCATTGCCCAAAAATAACTCTACGCGATAGCAGAAAATTCCTCGCGATCGCGAAGCACAGTCTCTGCAAGCCTATGTGATCACGAACCTTCTCATGCGATCGCGAAGCATTAAGCGCGTGGCCCAGCTCCTCCCTCTGTTCCACTTCGCGAACGTGGCCTAGCCCACGCGTTCGCGATGCATATCCTGGCCAAACCCATGCGATCGCGGTTAACGTCACGTGATTGAGAAGAACAAAAATCAACACTGCCTCAATAAGCCTACGCGATCGCTGGTGCCTTCATGCGACCGCATAGAACAAATCTTACCTCTGTCCAAACAAGCCTATGTGATCGCGGACCTTCTCATGTGATCGCATAGAAGGAAACCAGTGACAGAAAACCATCATTTTCAGCAGTTTACCAAGTCCAAATTTTGATTTGTTAAGCATTCGAAACTCACCCTAGGCCCCCGAGGCCTCAACTAAATACACTAACAAGTCCTAAAACATGATACGAACTTAGTCGAAACCTCAAATCACATCCAACAACGTTAAAACCACGAATCATTCCCTATTTCAAGCCTAATAAACTTTGAAACTTTGAATTTCTACAAATGACGCCGGAACCTATCAAATCACGTCCGATTGACCTCAAATTTTGCACACAAGCCATAAATGACATAACAGAGGTATTCCAATTTTCAAAATCGGGTTCCGACCCTGATATCAAAAAGTCAACCCGCAGTCAAACTTCCAAAAAAATTGACTTTCGCCATTTCAAGCTTAATTCCTCTACGGACCTCCAAATAATTTTCCGGATGCGCTCCTAAGTCCAAAATCACTATACAGAGCTATTGGAATCATCATAATTCAAATCCGAGGTCGTTTACACATAAGTCAATATCCGGTTAACTTTCCCAACTTAAGTTTTCAATTATGAGACTGTCTCATTTCACCCCGAAATCCTTCCGGACCCGAACCAACTAACCCGGTAAGTCATAAAACAACTTTAAAGCATAAAGTTAGCAGTAAGTGGGAGAACGGGGTTATAATACTCAAAATGACCGGCCGGGGTCGTTACATTCTCCCCCACTTAAACATACGTTCGACCTCGAACGTGCCAAGAGTTGTTTCCAAGCCACCAAATCACTATTCCATCTTACCACGCACAAACCCGGGGGTGATCCTATGTCATCCTATTATATATAGGCCTGACAACACAATACAACTGAAAATCATTAATTTAACCTTCGCCCATAAAATTAGAACCCAAATTTCCGATATCTAGAATTCTTTTCAAGACATGAATCTCATCTCTACACATTCTATAAGTCTGAACAAGTTGTATCAAGCTATAACCATAACCCCATATATAATCACGTAACATACTACACAGCTCACATGCTCGCAACACCATTTCTGATCACAGTAACTACTCAAACCAACCGGTTTTGGTATTAACCCCATATCAAACAAAACCTCATTACAAAACATTCATACACTGCTGAAAATGAAAGACATATGCGAAATCTCATAACCGTTTATCGGATCAACAAGTCATGGAGCTTTCTTGCCCCAACCAAAATCATAATCTCCTTCTAAGACAACTTTCAATATTATCCTCCCAATAAACCGTAATAAACTCTGATAGTACCCATTCTAGGTCCAATAACCATATATTATTAAACACAACTATCCCACTGACATGCCACACCAATACAACTCAAGCCACAACTGCCCAACCTGGTACCCAAAATGGAAGATGTCTCAAAGTAGAAAACTGCATTACAAGTTCAACAAGAACCACCACAACTGCAATGCTATAAGCTCATTATATATAGTGGAACCAAGACACACGAATTTAATAATAGTAACCAGCTCTTCTAGAGCTTACATTAACATCACTCGCACGGACAACTCACGTGCTATAGTATCAATATTGGTATATGGATTCACACGGACAACTCACGTGCCAATAATATAATATCTAGATCTGCACGGACAACTCACGTGCTACATGGACAACTCACATGCTATAGTATAATATTTGGATCCGCACAGACAACTCACGTGCCATAACATAATCAGCCCGATATACTCCCACGCCCCCAGTCCAAACATATCATATGGGAGCATTTAAACAGGTATATATGTATAAGCTAAATGAAATAAGATTCCCATGCTCCTGGACTGGTAAAAATAACACGCTATAGTGTAGGCGCGAGCAATTGTGCTATCACAGCTCAAATCGGTAAGTTAACGCATAATTAGTAACTACCCAATTTAATTAGGGAATTAGCCTCTTTGTAATCTCAAGTATAGTCCAGATAGTTCTCAACAAAGGTACGAATACGAGAAATATTATAACTTTAATCTTAACAGTAAATTCTAGGCATATCATAACCTAAACATTTTTTTTCTGACTAGGAATACTTGCCCCGATACTCGCACATGGCCTCAAACCTCACATATATGTGCACTCATAGCGCGTAGCTATCACAAATAATTAACGTAACTAGTGCCTCCACTGAGTTTAAATATAATATTCACCTCAACCAGGTCACAACCCTGAAACAATATGCTTCTAAGAACTCCCAGTCTCCAAATTCATAAGACACATGAATCACCGTAGCTGATCCCAACTCCAGCACTCGAATGACTAACATATCTTTCATGCACGATCCTCCCACTAGAAATACTTCCAAAATTCTTCCGTGCCACATAGAAATAATTTCAATATCAAAAGTCTATCAACCAGGTGGGGTACTACAATACCAATGAACATTCGTAAGTCAAAACACAATGCACCTTTTGAAATGCGCACCCTTCTCACGGATTATCGAGCAATTATAACATTCATCTAAATATCTGAAACTGACCATTCTGTCCAAAATTCGTGACCTTCCCTTCAAGAATGAACTGCCACCTTGTACATGTAAATCTTAATCCCGCACAACACGCCACGCCTATCATGCCATCATGTGACAAGCACAAGAATCTCATTATCATCTTTGAGTCACCAGCAAAGTACATAACCTATTAGTTAGAAACCTTTCTCTTGCTTCTTTCCAGGAGGAAATCACAATACACAACACGTTCCCCACACCGGTAGAAAATATCCGGTTCAACCATGGTAGAAACCATCAAGAACACTTTGAAATCCATTTGCACATAACCAAGCTATCAAAACTAAATTCCTCTAACTCGACTAAGCCGCACAGGTTGCCAAATCCGAGAGTATTGCCACAAAACACATGTAAAGCCCCACCTTATCATAAGAATCAAAAGAACCGAGCATACCATTACCATACTGATCCAACATATTACCCATTTGTCCTATTTTCTCCGAGTTTCTTCTGAATTTCCCTCAAGTTGACATTTCTCCTTGTAAGAACGCTACTATCCTTACCCAAAGCTTATTACAAGACATCCTAACATAAAACCACATCACCCTAAGGCCCGTAAGCCATTGTATTCTTCTTAAGCACCTCCATAAATACCACAACCGTAACCCTCACTCTGAAAATACCTTATGTGAATTTAAAATTGTTCCTCTTTCCTTTATTATACGGAAATATAGAATCCATAGTCAAATAGAATTACCACACGTCCCGATACCATCCAATGTAAGTAACCAATTCTAGTGATATTGAAATTCGAAAGAATTTCAATTGCCACATATACATTTTGAATCCCTTAGAATCCTCTCGAGAGTCATCCACTCTGCTGAAATCTAATTTGCTCTGCCCCAAACGGGATGAAAGACATGTGCTCCTTTAGCACAATCAACACTCAAAGAAGTAACCATGCCTTAACACAACCAATAAAATTCATACTTCGTGCGCACCACATCTTCAAAATAACAACTTAATCATTCCATAATTTTCATATTTTCACAAAGTGCAATGTAACCTGTATCCAGGAATTTACTTACCCGAGTCATCCTAGATCTCCACCTCTGCAAGTCATAACTAACCCACAAGTATGCCTCAGACCAAAATTAAAATTTAACATATATCCATGAAAATGAATTGTCAATAGCAGACTCCCCCACTTGGCTCAAAGCCATAGAACAAAATAGTCGATAACTCACAATACCCATAATTAATTACTGCCATATACTGCAGTCAGTTCAACGAATATTCTTCTCAAGCTTATGCAACACTCACCATAAATACCTCAATCATCCGCTAAGTTCGCATTTATTCTCGTGATAGTCAAGTCAACTTTCTCAACATGATTCAAATTCAAATCTCAACACATACTCCTAGCTGGTAGAAAAGAATCACTCCACTCAATATTATAAGGAACACACCTACGTAGATTACTCCATAGGAGATAACCCACCTGCTTAGCCTCAAATTGGCATATTACTATACCCTTTCGCAGCCACAATTACTAGGGAATCGCTTAATATTTCTCAGTTTGAACTCATCAACACGACATAAAAATCTACTTCGCTCCATAATTAAACAACATGATAGATCCCTCAACGCACACACAACTCAAGATTCTACGTCACATCAAACGGGAATCAAGTACCCAATAGCAAACTCTTGAGTCACAAGTAAAATTTATTTGTCTCATTCAACTCATCTGAACACATCCCGCATTCACATCATACTTATCATATAGTCATTCACTTGCTCATCGAGCCACAAATTTCACTCATATGAATACTACTAAACGCATAAGTCCAATTGCACAGGTTCTCACAACAGAAACTATCGAGCTTAAGCTGCAGTCTATCTCCGGCCTCAAGTCCTCCAGACTGGCCCATCAACAGAACACAGAATACTCATCTCAAACCTCATTCATGGAATCATAAGCCAGCGATACACAACTGATACTGAGCTCTCACATGCGCACATGAATGCGTAGAAGGCATTGAAAGAGTTATGTTTCAAGCTAAATCAATTTTGCACGATAGAATACAAGAAAATGAAGTTTTCCTAAGGGTTCGGCAACCTCTCGAATATAAGTACAGACGTCTCTGTACCGATCCACAAGACTCTACTAAACCTGCTCATGACTCGTGAGACCAATGTAACTTAGAGCTTTGATACCAACTTGTCACGACCCAAAATCTCACCTGTCATTATGGCGCCTATTTCAATACTAGGCAAGCCGACAATCTCAATAAACCACCATATCTTTTAAATTTAAAAACATAATCATTAAATTCAGCGGAAGAAAACCTCACAAATACAAATACAAAAACTCCTAAAACTCGGTGTCACTGAGTACATGAGCATCTAAATTAATACAAAGTCTGACTGATAAAAAACATCGATGTCTGAAATATAGAACAATACAATAACTAAACAGGAAGGGAATCATGTCTGTGGACGTCAAGCAGCTACCTTAATAGTCTCCAACAGAAATAACTCCGAAATTTAGCAGCCATCGTATCTGGAAGCACCTGGATCTACACACAAGATGCAGAGTGTAGTATGAGTACAACCAACTCAATAAGTAACAAGACTAACCTCTGGGCTGAAAGTAGTGACAAGCTCCGCAGGTACAGTCCAGTATAAATAATGGTACAAAAATGTAGGCATGCTTTCAAGTTCAACAGTTAAACTCAGTACAAGTGAAATGGATCAATACTGCATGATATGAGGGATATGACATCTCAGTAGAAAGGCCTTATGTAAATACTGGTCACAAATTATTCTGTCACTCGGTATTGTTTATGGCCAATCCAGCCTAGGGATATTCCATCCCGTATATATATACAAATCGACTGACAATCAGTCACTCAGTACCGTATAAGGCCAATCCAGCCCTGGGGTAATTTATCCCCTATGTAAATGATACGGACAAGATCCATGTCCGGGGAAAATTCATCATAACATATAAATAAGTAAAGCAAGTCCATGCCCTGGGAAGTCCATCCCGAATATATATAATCATCTACGCTCACTGGGGTGTGTATAGACTCCGCAGGGGCTCCTTCAGCCCAAAAGTGATATAAAGCCTATATGGCCTACTACAAGCGGGCAGTCCCGATCCGTAAAATAATAAAGCCTATATGGCCTGCCGCAGGCGGCCAGCCCCGATCCATAAATTAGTAAAACCTATAAAGCCTGCTACAGCGGGCAACACCTATCCATATAATAGTAAAGCCTATAAGGCTTGCTACAGGCGGACAACCCTGATCTATATAATAATAAATCCTATAAGGCCTGCTGCAGGCGGGCAGCCCCGATCCATATAATAATAATGTATAAAGCCAATATGGCCTGCTGTGGCACGCGACTCAATCCTATAAATATCCTCACAATGGATAAATATATGACTGAGTGTGAACTGTTTATTTTTTAATAAAATAATTCAACAGCAACACGACCCCATGGGTCAAAAAATATTGGCACGTAGCCTAAACATGATATTTAATACGAGCCTCAACTCAATTTCTCTAACACGTGGAACATGTTCAGATAATAACATGATTCATTAATTTTACAACTGCACATGATTTATTCAAGACACAATTTCTGTGGTGTACGTCCACATGCTTGTCACCTATTGTGTGTGTCACCTAAACAATTTATATCATACCAACTTCGAGGATTCATACCCTCTGAGCCAAGTTTAGAAATGTTACTTACCTCAACCCGTGTAATTTCTCACTCTGCTATGCCCTTGCCTCGAGAATTGGTCTTCGAAAGCCTTGTATCTAGTCACAAATAACTCGATTCAATCAATTAAAAGTATTTGAATTAATTCCATAAGAAAAGACAAATTTCCCAAACAAAATCCAAAATTTAGCTCAAAAATCGCCCATGGGACCCACGTCTAGGAACCCAAGAAAACTTACAAAATCCGGAAGCCCATTCGACAACGAGTCTACACATACCAATTTTACCAAATCCCGACATCAATTCGACCCTCAAATCTTCAAATTAAACCAAGAGGGTTTTCTAAATCTTTCCACTTAATTCAGTAATTAAATGTAAAAAAAAAAAATCAAGGATTCGGGTAATTTAACCAATATTGAGTTAGAAATAGTTACCCCATTGTTTTCCTTGAAAATATCCCAAAAATCCTTTCTCCTAGCTCCAAATCGGTAAAAATGGAAAATGGAACGAAGTCCCATTTTCAGAACTTAAACTCTTTGTCCAGTGATTTCATCTATGCGATCAGGGACCAACTCACGTGATCGCGAAACACAAAATTTCATTACCCAAAAATAACTCTACGCGATCACGAAAAATTCCACGCGATCGCGAAGCACTGTCTCGGCAAGCCTATGCGACCGCGAACCTTCTCACGCAATTGCAAAGCATTAAGCGCATGGCCCAGCTCATCCATCCGTTCCTCTTCGCGAACGCGGCCTAGCCCACGTGTTCACGATGCACTGCCTGGACCAACCTACGCGATCGCAGTTGACCTCACGCGATCGTGAAGAACAAAAATCAACACTGCCTCAACAAGCCTATGCGATCGCGGATGCCTTCACACGATCGCATAAAACAAATCTCACATCTTTCCAAACAAACCTATGCGATCGCGGACCTTCTCACGCGATCGTATAGAAGGAAACCAGTGACAGATAGCCAGCAATTTCAGCAGTTTACCAAGACTAATTTTCGATCCGTTAAGCATCCGAAACTCACATGAGGCCCCAGAGACCTTAACCAAATACATCAACAAGTCCTAAAACATGATACGAACTTAGTCGTAACCTCAAATCACATTCAACAACGATAAAACCACAAATCATACCACAATTCAAGCCTAATGAACTTTGAAACTTCCAATTTCTACATACGACGCCGGAACCTAACAAATCACGTCTGATTGACCTAAAGTTTTGCACATAAGTCATAAAAGACATAACAGATGTATTCCAATTTTTAGAATCGGGTTCCGACCCCGTTATCAAGAAGTCAACCCCCGGTCAAACTTCCAAAAAATTCGACTTTCTCCATTTCAAGCCTAATTGCTCTACGGACCTCCAAATAATTTTCCGGACGTGCTCCTAAGTCCAAAATCACCATACAGAGCTATCGGAATCATCATAATTCAAATCCGAGGTCGTTTACACAAAAGTCAACATCCGGTTAACTTTTCCAACTTAAGTTTTCAATTATGAGATTAAGAGTCTCATTTCACCCCGAAATCCTTCGGGACCCGAACCAACTAACCCGGTAAGTCATAAAATAACTATAAAGAATAAATAATATACCGTAATCAAACCTGATAGTACCTATCCTAGGTCCAATGACCTTATACTATTAAACACAACTATTCCATAGACATGCCACACCAATATAACTCAAGACACAAACTGCGCAATCCTTGTGCCCAAAATGCAAATTATCTCAAAGAAGAGAACCGTTTTCGCAGGCTCTACCAGCACCACCACAACTGCAATGCTATAAGCTTGTTATATATAGTAGAGCGAAGACACACGAATTTAATAATAGTAACCAGCTCTTCTAGAGCTCACATTAACATCACTCGCACGGACAACTCACATTCCAATAATCCCAGGCCTCCAGTCCAAGCATATCATACAGGAGCAATCAAATAAGTACACAATGTATATAATAAATGAATTAAGATTCTCATGATCCTAGACTGGTATAAATAACACTCCATAGAGTAGGCAGGTGCAAAGTGTGCTATCACCGCTCAAATCAGCAAGTTAACGCAGAAATAGTAACTACCCAATTTATTTAGGGAATTAGCCTCTTTGTAACCTCAAGTGTAGCCCAGATAGTTCTTGACAAAGGTACGAATACGAGAAAAGTTATAACTTTATGCTTAACAGTCAATTCTAGGCATATCTTTACCTAAGCATTCTTCCGAGTATGAATAGTTGCCATGATGCCCGTACATGGCTCAAATCTCACATATGTACGCATTCGTAGCGCACAGCTATCACAAATAATTAATGCAATTAGTACATCCACTATTTTTAAACAAAATACTCACCTCAAATAGGCCGCAACCCTAAAACAATTTCCTTCTTAGAACTCCCAGTCCCCCAAATTCATAGAACACATAAACCATCGTAACTGATCATAACTCCAGCACTCGAATGAATATAACATCCTTCATGCACGATCATCCCACTAGGAATATTTCCATGATTCTTCTGTGCCACATAGCAATAATTTGAATATCAGCAGTCTATCAACTAGGTGAGTACCGTAATACCAATGAACATCCGTAAGTCAAAACACAATGCGCCTTTTGACATGCGCACCCTTCTCAGGAATTACCAAGCAGTTATAACATTTATCTAAATATCTAAAACTGACCATGTTGTCCAAAATTCGAGACCTTCCCTTCAAGACTGAATTGCCACCTTGTACATGTAAATTTTAATCCTGCACAACACACCACATCTATCATGCAATCATATGAAAAGAACGAGAATTTCATCATCAACTCTGAGTCACCAAAAAAAATACATACTCAGTTAGTTAGAAATCTTCCATTTGCTCTCATCCAGGAGGAAATCATGATACACAACATGTCCCCCACACCGGTAGAAAATATTTGGTTCGAACCATGGTACATACCATCAAGAGCACTTTGAATCCATTTGCACATAACCATGCTATCAAAACTTAATTCCTCTAACTCGACCAAGCCACGCAAGTCACCAAACCCAAGAATATTGCAACCAAAACATCTATAAAGTCTCCACATCATAATTACCCAAAAAAACCCAGCATGCCATTACCTTACTAGTCTAGCCTACTACCCAGTTGTCTTATTTACTTCAAGTTTCTTCTGAATTACCCTCAAGTTGATACTTCTCCTTATCAGAACTCCACGATCCTTACCCATAGCTCACTAGAACACATCCTAACATAAAACCATACCGCCCTAAGGCCCATAAGCCATTGTATTCTTCTTAAGCATCACAAAGTATCACAACCAAGACACCCACTCTGAAGGACCTTATGTGAATTTAAAATTGTTTCTCTTCCCTTTCTTATATTAAAATGTAGAATCCATAGTCATACATAATTAAATCAAGTCCCGACACCATCGAATGTATATAACCGATTAGAGCGATATACGAATCCAAAAAGTTTTCAATTTCAACATTTACATTTTGAATCCATTAGAACACTCTCGAGAGTCACCCACTTTGCTCAAATACAAATTGCACTGCCCGAACGGGGCAAAAGGCATGTGCCACATTTCCACAACAACACCCAAAGAAGTAACCTTGCCTTAATACTACCAATCAAATTCATACTTCGTGCGCACTACATCCTTCAAATAACAACTTAATCATTCCATGATTTTCATATACTCATAAAGTGCAATATAACCTGTATTTAGGAATTTCTTTACTCGAGTCATCCTCAATCTCAATCTCTGCAAGTCATAACCGATTCACATGTATGCCTCAAACCGAAACCAGGAAAACACATAACCATGAAACCAAATCGTCAATAGCAGGATCCCCCACTTGGCTCAAAGTCATAGAACAAAACATTCCATAAATCACAATATCCATACTCTATTACTACCATAATACTGCATTCAGTTCATTAAAAATTCTTTACAAGCTCAGGTAACACAAACCATAAAATACCTCAATCATCTGCTAAGATCGCCTTCATTCTCGTGACAGTCAAGTCAACTTTCCCAACCAGATTCAACTTCAAATCTCAACATATACACTCCGCTGGTAGAAAAAAAAACTCTCCACTCAACATTATAAGGAACACACCTATGTAGATTATTTCGCAGGAGATAACCCACCTGCTTAGCCTCAAATTGGCATCTTGATATACACTTTCACAGCCACAATTACTACGCAATCACTTAATCTTTCCGAGTCCAAACTCATATGAGAATTTAATTTGTCCCACAATTTAACAAGGTGAAAGATCCTTCAACACATTCATACTCGAGACTATACGTCAAATCAAGACAGACACCAAGCACCTTTTTTTTTTATCAAAAGGAAAATACATCTTGTCACATTCATACTATCTTAACACATTCCACAATCACATCATACTTATCATATAGCCATTTAACCATTCATCGAGCCACAAATTCTTCTTGTAAGAACATTACCGGATATACGAGTCCAAATGTACAAGTTCTCACAACTAAAACTACCGAGTCTAAGCTACGGTCTAAACCTGGCCTCAAGTCCTCTAGACTAATCCATCACCAAAACACAGAATACACATCTCGAACCTCATTCATGGAATCACAAGCTAGCGATGCACATCTGATACTAAGCGCTCACATGCGCACACGAATACGTGGAAGGAATTCAAAGAGTTATGTTTCAAGCTGAATCAATTCCGCACGATAGATACAAGAAAGTGAATTTTTTACTAAGGGTTTGGTAGCCTCTCGAAGATAATTACAGACGTCTCTGTACCGATCCGCAAGACTCTACTAAACCTGCTCATGACTCATGAGATCTATGTAACCTAGGCTCTAATACTAACTGGTCACGACCCAAAATCTCACCTGTCATGATGACGCCTATCTAAATGCTAGGCAAGCCGACAATCTTAATAAAATACCATATCTTTTAAGTTTGAAAACATAATATTTAAATTCAGCGGAAGAAATCTCACTAATATAGATATAAACACTCCCAAAACCCGGTGCCACTGAGTACATGAGCATCTAATATGAATACGAAGTCTGACTAAGAAACATGCCACTGAGTACATGAGCATCTAATATGAATACGAAGTCTGACTAAGAAACATTGTCTGATAGTACAGAACAGTACAATAACTGAGAGAAAGAGAGAGTCAAGATCAGCAGACATCAGGAAGCTACCTTGAAAGTCTACAACGGATTGCACTCTGAGATCTAACAGTCGTCGTGTCCGAAAGTACCTGGATCTGCACACGAGGTGTAGAGTGTAGTACGAGTACAACTAACTCAATAAGTAACAAGACTAACCTCTGGGCTGAAAATAGTGACGAGCTCCACAGGTACAGTCTAGTACATAAATGTAGGCATGCTTTCAAGTTCAATAGTTAAATTCAATACTAGCAAAATAGATCAATTCTACATGATATGAGGAATGTGACATCTTAGTAGAAAGACCTCATGTACTACTGATCACTAATCATTCGGTCGCTCGGTAATGTTTATGGCCAATCCAGTACAGGGATATTCCATCCTGTATATATATACACATCGACTAACAGTCAGTCACTCAGTACCGTATAAGGCCAATCTAGCCTTGGGGTAATTTATCCCCAAATATAAATGATACAGACAAGATCTTTATCCAGGGAAAATTTATCACAATATAAATAAGTAAGGCAAGTCCATGCCCTGGGAAGTCCATCCCGAATATATAATCATCTACGGTCACTAAGGGTGTGTACAAACTCCAGAGGGGCTCCTTCAGCCCAAGTGTGATATAAAGTCGTTATGGCCTACTGCAGGCGGGCAATCCTGATCCGTATAATAATAAAATGTTCGGATAACAACCTGATTATTTAATTTTTACAACTTCACAAAATTTGTTCAAGTCATAATATCTATGGTGCCTGTCCACATGCTCGTCAACTATCGTGTGCGTCACCTCCAAACAATTTATATAACACCAAATTCGGGGATTAATATACTCATAACCAAGTTTAGAAGTATTACTTACCTCAACCTTCAAGCTTTGAAAATACTACAATGCTCCAATTGATTGCAATGTCAAAATATCATTCATAATTCAATATCTACCATTAGATACCCCAACTACATCAAAACAAATACGAAAAGATTCATAAGTATCCATGTAGATTTCACAATTCGGTACCAAGCCTTCAACCATCACAAATTATCCAATGGGCTCACCCATTAGCCTATTCAATTCCATTCATATCATTTAATACTCATTTGGAGTCATTAGTAATACTATGTTAATTGCCCAACATCATCAAGTCACTATTCATTGCCTTCTCCAACAAAACTCTAGGTTCAAGAACATCCATTTCAAGAACTAGTTTGTATCTTATCCAAATGGTGATTCCCAATTATATTCGCTCATCAATTAAGTTATCAAGTCTATTGGAATCATTAGAAACTAAAGACATATGTATTTATATCAATTCATCTCTATTCATCTTCTTCTTTAACCAAAAATGGCATTCTCAAGACCCACCCTTAAGATTCATACAATATCCCATTATAACTTAAAATAAAACTCATAACCATGCTACCTATACTCCAATATGACATATATAAAGCTCAAGTGAAGGGATTACCTCTTGGTGAAAGAATCTCACTTTTCCTCTTTTTGGTGTTCTTGAAGATTCAACCCATTTCCTATGGATTTGATCCATAATAATGTTAGTGTTATCCCTAAATGATGTTATATAATCATCCTTGTGCCTAAAAAACTTACCTTGAAGTGTATCCATGGTGGAAGAGCTCCTCCTTCTCTCTATAAATCAATTCCAAGTTGAAGAACTAATATTTTCTCTCCCTAAACCCCTTTAAAATAGCCCCTAAAGTTGCGTAGCCTCCCTACGTAGGTTACGCACAAAGGCTACGCAGGGTAGACTTCTATCCCCCTTCAGTTGGAAGCTGCTTGACTTGCCTACGCAATGGTGCGTAGGCTACGTTACTATGTTGCGTAGGCTACGTAAGATTCGCGTAGCTGTTCTGCTACCCTTTAGTAAATAGATCATAACTTCTTATTGGAATCTCCAAATGACAAACATTCTAAAGCATTAGAAACTATACACATATACCTTTGTTTGGATATGTTATACACCATATCACCCTTCATATATTTAGAGTTATGATCATTTAAAGTTAGGTCTTGTGCGAACTCACTTGAAACCTTACCCAAACGTATAATTTCCAACTTGACTTAGCCTTGGGGCTTTTCTTAGACCATAAACCATTATTAATGCCCCTCATACATATATTATCATGATCAATTAATATCATTAATATTATTAGTCTTGTTCATACACGAAGTTTTATAATTAGTATCTGCCAATCTTCTTAATGGTCTTAAAATACTTCAAAATATTTTGGGGTGTTACAGTTGATCACTTATATAGCTATTGTTTGAACGCTTTGAATTCCTAGTAACATGATCTATAACTAATGACCATTATATGATGACACAAAAAACACACATATCGGATAACTCAAATGGAAAATGAACTTAGACGCTTATAATCAAACTTTTAACAATTAAGCATGTTATTTTCAAAAATTCAATTACGCATGCTAGGTTTTGAAGTCCTGGTATTTCTTAGAATGACAGTCGAACTACTAGGGAACTACTGAAGAAGTAGATCCACTAGCCCTGTTAGCAAAAGGCGTACCAAAATTGTGTCTTGAAACCCTATTTTGAAATGGAAAAGAATCATCGGAACCATATGAAAATCTTTCCCTAGCACCAATAGGAGCCAAGGTACTTCCAAAGGTGAGAAATGGAAATGCGTTACTAGTCACCATTTGTTGGTTTTGTGCCTCTCTTTCAACTTTTTTCTTTATGCTTTCCATTGCCTCCTTCCATTGTTGCAGTTGAAAAAAGCTAAGTTCTTTAATTGGAGCTTCCCACCAATGACCGATATCTCTCTTCCTTGCTTGTAGGGCTTCTCCGCAATTCTTTTCCATTTGGAGAATACCCTCAATGTTCGTGAGCTCCATATTGAGATCACAAATACTAGCATTTTGATGAGCCACAATGAGCTGGTTATGGCCATTATTTAGTTGAAAGTTCCTTGTGAGAAACCTATCCACTACTGAATCCACACAAGGGTGGCTAAATAAGTAAACTTTCTTGCCTGGGGAAGTGTAACGACTCGACTTGTCATTTTAAGAATTTACACCCGTTCAGCAACATAAGGTCCCGAACCACTTCGTAATATGTATTATGACTTGTGTGTTTGGTCGAGTTTGATTTTTGGAAGATTCTGAATTAAATTGAAAGAACAATTCTTATTTTAGAAGCTAAAATGAAAAGAGTTCACTGGAGAGTTGACTTTTGCGCAAACGGCTCCGGAATAGAATTTTGATGGTGTCAATAGCTTCGTATGATGATTTCAGACTTAGACGTATGTCCGTATTTGGATTTGGAACTCCGTAGGAAAAGTCGGCACATTTCGGCGAAATGTTAGAAAAGGAAGTTCTTGAAATATTCATAAATTCGACTGTAAGTATATTGATTGATAACGAGGTCAGATTTCAATTCCAAAAATTGGAGCAGCTCCATTACGTCTTTTATGAATTGTGTGCAAAATTTGAAGTCATTCCAGATTGATCTGATACATTTCGGTGCAAATATAGAAGTTGGAAGATTTGAAAACTCATAATTCGATTCGAGGAGCGATTCGTAATTTCAGCATTGTTTGATATGGTTTGAACCATCAACTAAGTTCGTATTATCTTTTGGATATGTTGGTATATTTGGTCAAGGTCCCGAGGGCTTTGGGTGGATTCTGGGTGGTTAACGGATCGATTTGGAATTGAAGGTAACTGCTTGAAATTTCTGGGAGGTTGTTTATATTTGTTTTCGCTTTTGGTTTCGACACTTGTATTAAATTGTATGTTTTAAAAATAGTGGCTTGAATTATTATTATAATCGGCTTACCTAGTCTTAAAGATTAAGTGTCATCACGAAGCCTGTGGTACGATTTTGGGTCGTGACAAGTTAGTATCAGAGCTCTAGGTTCATAGGTTCTACGAGTCATGAACGAGTTTAGTAGAGTCTTGCGGATCGGTACGGAGACGTCTGTACTTATCTTCGAGAGGCTACAGAACTTTTAGAAAAATTCAACTTCTTTCATTCCTGTCGTGCAGAATTTGTTGATTTTATAGTTTGAGCCTTTGTATCTCTATTCTCTCACGGATGGTGAGGAGACACGCTACCAGGTCAGCTGAACAGATAGACGCGCACTCTGCTAGGGCCGCAAGAGGCCGATGCCGAAGTAGAGGCTGAGTAAGGGCACGTGCCGCAGTTAAAGCACTTGTCAGAGTAGCAGTTGAGGAGCAGCCAGTAGCTCCGGTTGGGGGACAAGTACCAGAGACATCTGTTATTAACCCCGAACTTCAGGAGACTTTAGCACAGTTCTTGAACATGTTTTGTATATTGACTCAGGCAGGATTGATCTCTATTTCTCCCGATATTTCACAGATTGGGGGAGGAGTTCAGACTCCTACCACCCGTACTCTAGAGCAGCAGGTTCACATTGGTCAGGTTCTGGGTATATTACCGGTATAACCTGTTATTACAGGTTCCGCCTGAGTTAAGGCCAGAGGCTATCAAAAGAAGAACAAAAGAGATTTAAGAGGTATAGTCCACCTACGTTCAGTGGCACAACTACCGAGGATGCCCAAGGATTTCTAGAAAGAAAAAAAATGACACTGTATTCTCCTCACCATGGGCATTGTGGAAGTGAGCGGAGTTGCCTTTACTACATTTCAGCTGTCAGGAGCAGTGTATCAATGGTGGCAAGTTTATGAAGATGATAGATTAGCCGATGTAATACCACTAACTTGAGCTCAATTTTCGAAGTTTTTTTTTTGAAAGAGTTCATTCCCCAGACTCTTCGGGATGCGTGGTGCACAGAGTTTGAATAATTGTGTCAGGACACCATGACGATATAAGAATATGCCATCAGGTTCGGTAAGTTAGCCCGTCATACTCCTACTTTGGTTCCTACAGCCAGAGAGCGAGTCCAAAGATTCATTAAAGGACTCAATTATGATCGTAAAATTTTGTATGACTCGGGAGCTACAGGCTGATATTTCATTTCGATTAGTGGTAGAAATTGCCAAGATATTAGAACGTGTTCGGGGTGGAGGGCGGGCGGGTAGAGGGCGTCCTAGAGGTAGAGGCCCGACCCGTTGATATAATTGCTATGAATTGGCTGAGACCGATAAACCAGATGGTGTTGTTACAGGCATGAATTAATTTATAATAAAAGGAGAACTATTCATATTTTGATTAGATTCCGATTATCGAGGTGGGAACTCCTATCATGCTCCTTATATGGTGGATTTGTGAATTTGTACTCCACTCCCGTATTTATCCCTGTTGGGAGACTTGATAGTGTTAGCCCATGTCTATTATTTTTTGTTTTGTACATTATTGTAGGCTATGAGTCGAAAAGGTGACTTTTTATTACTCACTACAGTGGGTTTTAATATAATTTTAGGATAATTGATTACAATTTTATGAATTATATACCCTATTGGTATGGGGGTTCATTATGTGTTGTGAAATTGTTTCACGGGATATATTTAAAAAAATGAAAAATCTCAGTGCCACAATGTGCAAAGTACTTTTGATTCAGAGTTGAGGATGGGATCCTCGCGGTTTAATGTGATTTGATATGCTTAACCCGGGCTACATGACGCAGTGGAAGTTCTATCAGGATAAGATCCTTGTGATTAAATTCATTTGTTTTAAATTCTCCCTTTGTGAAATTTAATTTGTACTATAGTACTAAAAAGGGGGTCATGTCTGATAGGCTTATTTGATAATTCTTTTATGTATTTCTGTGCATATTTAGCCATAATTGTAATGTAAATATTGAGTTTTAGCCTGCGAGGTGAGTACCCAGGCGGTGCTAAATGTGACTCGTTAATTTGGGTAAATAATTATGAGGTCTTCATGCCTCGCATGTTGCTGTCAGTGTTGTAAAAATTTAAAACGAGATTTTGGTTAATATGGAATTAATTATGAGCCACTATTATGACCCGAGATGTGGTTTTTGGCATACATATGATGTGTGCGTAGGCACGAATTGCTACAGCCATTTGAGACTAACAAATTGTGTTAGTATGAAAATCAGGCCTTTTGAAATTAGTTAGAGTGTAAGAAATTGACTTTAAAGATTATAAATTAGGATAAACGAAATAATCTCAACTGAGATGGTGTTGTCGGACCCATGTTAAAATTGCGGTGGCGTAGAATCACCCGCGAGTATGTGTGTAATAGTACACTCAATAATTTAACATCCTTAAAATAACTCTTGGCACGTTCGAAGACGAACGTATGTTTAAGACTGAGAGAATGTAACAACCCGACTTGTCATTTTAAGAATTTACATTCGTTCAGTGATATAAGGTCGCGAGCAAATTCGTAATATGTATTATGATTTGCGTGTGCGGTCGAGTTTGGTTTTCGGAAGATTCAGAATTAAATTGAAAGAACAATTCTAATTTTATAAGCTAAAATAAAAAAAGTTGACCGGAGAGTTGACTTTTGAGCAAACAACTTGGGAATAGAATTTTGATGATGTCAATAGTTTCGTATGGTGATTTCGGACTTAGGCGTATGTCCGAATTTGGATTTGGAACTCCGTAGACAAATCGGCACATTTCGGCAAAAAGTTGAACAATGAAGTTCTTGAAATATTCATGAATTCGACCGTAAGTAGATTGATTGATAACGAGGTTGAATTTCGATTCCGGAAATTGGAAAAACTCTATTACGTCATTTATGACTTTTCTGAAAAAAGTTGAAGTCATTCCGAATTGATTTGATACATTTCGGCGCAGAATATAGAAGTTGGAAGATTTGAAAACTCAACTAAGTTCGTATTGTGTTCTGTGACATGTTGGTATATTTGGTTAAGGTCCCGAGGGCCTCGAGTGGATTTCGGGTAGTTAATGGATCGATTTCGACTTGAAGGTAGCTGCTCGAAATTTCTGAACTGTTGGTGCATCGCTTCTGCGATGTTCTGGTCGCAAAAGCAAGGAAATCATCGCAGAAGCGACCTGGGCAGAGCTGGAGGGAGGTCGTAGATGTGGGCAATGTTGCGCACCTGCTCAATCACAGGTGCGATATCTTGAAGACGCAGAAGTGGACTGAGGCAGAAGTCAGGCATGATTCTCGCAGAAGCGACATCGCAGATGCGATGCTTCTGTCCACTGGTGCGAATATTGTACTGCCAGTGAGGATTGCAAATGCAAATTTTGGCCCGCAAAAGCGAGGCCGCAGATGCGGCATTTCTGTCCCCAGAAGCAAACTGGACAAAAACATTTAAGGACCAAAAATGGTAATTTTGCCATTTTCGATTGGATTTTTGGAGCTTGGTTTTGGGGCGATTTTGGAGGGATTCTTTAGGACTTTAACTTGGGTAAGTGTCTTATATACAAAAGTGATTATATTTCATAAATCCATGGTTATATTCAAGAACGGAAAATTATGATTTGGAGGTTGAGTTGTTATCGGAAATTGATAAAATTGGTATGGTTGAACTCGTATCGGAATGAGTGTTTAGATTTCGTTAAAATTTTATCAGGTTCCGAGAGGCGGGCCCCACTTAATTTGGTTGACTTTTTAGAATAAAATTATAAATCGACGTTATATTATACGGAAATTGTTCTGATGAATTTAATGAAGTTATACAATTAATTTTGTAATGACCCGACCAGTCGTTTTGAGCATTTGCACTTCTCTTGATAGTTTACGGGCGTGAGAAGCTCCGTATGATGTATTATGACTTATGCAAATCGTCGGTTTTGGTTTTCAGGTTATTCGGGACTGATTTGGAAGAATGATTCTCAACTAGGGAGCTTTAAATTTGAAAGAGTTGACCAAGTTTGATTTTTTAGTATTTGACTTCGGATTGGAATTTTGATGGTTCTGGTAGGTCCGTTGGGTGATTTTGGACTTAGGAGCGCATCCGGATTTTGATTTGGAGGTCCGTAGTGGAATTTGGCTTGAAATGGCGAAAGTTGAAATTTTGGAAATTTTGACCGGGAGTGGACTTTTTCATATCGGATTCGGATTGGGATTCCGGGAATTGGAATAGCTTCACTATGTTATTTGGGACTTGTGCGCAAAATTTGCAGTCATTCCGGATTGATTCACTATGTTTTGGCACGAGTTATTGAATTTCAAAGTTCAAAGTCCATAGATTACGATTGAAGGTACAATTCATCATTTCGATGTTGTTATATGTGATTTGAGGCCTCAAGTAGGTCCGTGTTATGTTATTGGACTTTTTGGTATAATCGGACGGGGTCCCGAGTGGCCCGGATGAGTTTTGGACGAGGTTCGGATCATTTTAACTTCATGTGCAAAGCTGAAGGCTACTGGTTCGGGTATGACCGCACCTGTGGTTGGTTTGCATAGGTGCGATGGCCTCATAACTGACAAAGGCATCGCAGATGCCAGAATAGTGCTGGGCGAGGAAGACCGCATAAGCGGTGATTTGGGCGCATATGTGATGCCGCAGGTGCAGTAACTCGAGCACAGGTGCGGAGTTGGAGGTTGTCAGCTGAGGTCGCAGGTGTGATGGGATTTCCGCACTTGCGGTGGTGCAGGTGTGGGCAGGGAGTCACAGAAGCGGAAATGGTGAGGAAGCCGGGCAGCGCAGGTGCGAAGTGTTTCCGCAAAAGCGGTGGGTCGCATGATGTGCTAAGTAGAATGTTATATACAAGGGTTCGCGATTTTGACTTCATTTTTACATTTTCAAGCATGTATTGAGGCGATATTTCGGGAAATATTCGCCATATGAATTGGGGTAAGTGATCTCTACTCGGTTTTATTTATATTCCTTGAATCTATCTTCGATTTTAGCTTTTGGTTGATGAATTTTAAAGAGGAAATTGGGGTTTTTGGCCTAAAGTTTCATAATATGAAATTTTGAGTTTTGAACATCGATTTGGAGTCGGAATTGAGTGAAACTAGTATGGTTGAACTCGTAATTGAATGGGTTATCGAATTTTGTGAGTTTGATCGGCTTTTGAGGCGTGGGCCCGGGTGTTTTTTTTGCTGGTTTTGGGTTTTGATTGAGGAATCCATCTTTATCATTTGGAATTGTTTCCTTGCGCTGTATTTGATGTATTTGAGTTGCTTTTGCTAGTTTTGAGCCGTTCAGAGGTCACTACGCGCGTGATGGAAACTTTGGAGCATCGCTTGGCTTGCTCGATATTTGGTATTGGCTTGTTCGAGGTAAGTAAATCTTCTAATCTTAGTGCTGAGGGTATGAAACACCGTAATACATTTTATGTGATTGGTATTGAGGTGATGCACATGTTAGGTGATGGGCGTGTGGGCATGAACCATGTGAATTGGGACTCTGTTGTTTCTATGGCACTGTATAATGGACATATTTTGTTGATATCCGTGTTTTCACCGTGTAATAAAGTAATGAGCTGTCAATCATGCTAGATATCATGTTTAGACATTATGCCAATACTGTTCGGACCTATAGTGGTCGTTTCTTACTGTCATCTCACTGATTTCATTGATATTTCGTACTCAGTCATTTTCATGCATTCATATCATATCTCAGTCACACTTGTTATTTATTGGTACATCATATCATTGTTGTCGGGCTAATTTCATGACATTTTGAACCCGTGAGTGAGACTAGAGAGATTGATGACTGAGTGAGGCCGGGGTCTTGTTGTGAGGATATTGACACTATAGCACGTAAGTTGTCCGTGTGGATCCAGATACTTATACTATAGCACGTGAGTTGTTCGTGCGGATCCAGATATTGATATTATGGTAGATGAGTTGTAGGTGCAGCACGTGAGTTGTCCATGCGGATTATAGCGCTTGGGCTGTAGGAGCCCCTCCAGAGTCTGCACAACCCCAGTGAGCATAGTCGACTATATATATGTGGATCGGGCTGCACTCCGCAGTGGGTATTGTACAACGCTGAGTGATTAAGTGTGCGGAGCATTGAGCATAGTGAGAGAGGATGCGAGACAGTGAGATTGAGTACTCTGGGAGTGTGAGTAGATGATTCATCTCTGATATACATGGCATTGACATGCACATATGACATACATGCATATAGATGCATTGTTTTTCTCATGTTGTACAGTATCACATCATTCATGACTTTTTACACACATTGATATGTGGGCATAGAGAGGTATTTCACACTTGCTATCTGGAAATAAAATGAAACATTTTACTTATTGTGGTAAGGATATTTGGAAAAATTAAAGTTTTCAAACTTACTCGTATTTTTGGCATTTTCGGTAAAAGATTTGGGTTTCACTAAGATACTTGAAAAACATGACTATTTTTTGAAACTGTGAACGAACCGAGCATTTTATTTCTGAGATACCTCTTTTAATACTTGTACTATGCTATTATGTTAAGTTGTGGAATATTGGTGTTGGACCCGACCTTCGTGTTAGCTCATCACTGCTTTCAACCTAAGGGTAGGTTTGTTACTTATTGAGTACATAGGGTCGGTTGTACTCATACTACACTTCTGCACTTTGCATGCAGATATCGACTGCTGATGTTGCTGTGTTCGATGTGAGCTGGATTGAAGATGTACTTGCGTCCCGGGTATAGCTGCCTCTTGCTCATGGTAGCTTTATATCTATAAAACTATGTTTATGTACTTTTCAAACAGACTATGTATTTGTTCCATTTCAGCTTTGTAAACTCTATTCTTAGAAGCTCATGATTTGTACTACCAGATCTTGGGAATTGTATTAGATTCAGATAATTACTTTACTTATTTACTTTATTGATTGTTATTGGAATTGGTTAGTGGTTAACTGGCTTACCTAGCAGGTTGGGTTAGGTTCCATCACGACTAGTTAGATTTTGGGTCGTGACAGGGTGGTATGAGAGCTCTAGGTTCATAGGTTCTACAAGTCATGAGCAAGTGTCTAGTAGAGTCTTGTGGATCGGTATGATGACGTCCATACCTATCTTTGAGAGGCTACAGGACATTTAGTATATACTTCCCATCTATCTTTCCTTATCGTGCGGCATTAATTGATCTTGAAGCTTAACTCTTTGAATTCCTTCCACGCATTCGTATGCGCATGTGAGCGCTCGGTATCGGTTGTGTGCTGACGGCTTGTGATTCCATGGTTGAGGTACGAGATGTGATTTTGGCATGCTGATGATGGACCAGTCTGGAGGACTTGAGGCCGGGTTTTGACGGTGGCTTGAGCACGAAGATTTTGATTGTGTGAGCACGTTCTTTTGGACTTAGACGTCCGGTAGTGTTCCTATGAGTGGAATTTGTGGCTCGATGAGCGGTAGAATGATTATGTGGTTAGTATGATGTGATAGCGAGATGCATTCAGATTGTACGAATGTGACGAGAAGAGTTTACTTGAGATGTAGCAAGGACTATGGGGTGTTTGATTTTTTCCTTGATTTGGCATATGGTCTCGAGTTATGGGTGTGTTGAGGGATCTCTCATGTTGTTTAGTTGTGGAGTGAAGTAGATTCTCATGTCTTGTTGAGGAGTTCAGAATCAAGAAGATTTAGTGATTGCGTAGTAGTAGTGACTGTGGAAGGGTATATATAGATGTTAGTTTGAGGCAGAGCAGGTGGGTGATAAGTAGGAATTTTTACTGCTTATTTGCACTCTTTTACTTGCGTTTTAGCTCAAAATTGCTCAAAGGTATTCCCAAAATCTAACGAAATATGCTTGCTTGCAGGAGTGTTAGAATATGATCTAAAGAAATTAAAATGAACTCAAGAAGGAGTAATATTAGAGAAGGACAACAACAAGGCTAAAAGGGCACTGTGCGGACCGCACAATATTGAGTACGCCAGTAGATAATGATGAAAACCTCTGACAAGAAATGACATATAATGTGCGGACCGAACAATTCTGGTGCGGCCGCAGAAGACAAAGATCAGAGAGATGTGATTTCAAGTTCAAGAAGAAATACGGACAACACCATTTTTATGCGATCGCATAATCAAGAGTGCGGCCGCACTCATTTTTATGCGGTCCGTAGAAGTCTCACACACCCAGAGCCTAAGATCAAGAAGTGCGGACTGCACTATAATTGTGCAGCCGCAGAAGCAAGAGTGTGGCTGCACTCACAAATGTGCGGTCAGCAGTAGTTGAAGGAGTGCGGCCGCAATCCAGAATTGTGCGGCTGCAGAACTGGAACCTGTCAAGACTAGTCTCGTTGTGCGGACCACACACATAATTATGCGGCCACACAACCTCTACATGGGCATTTTTGTCAGATATTTTCAACTTAGTATAAATCGAACTTTTTGTCATTTTTAGGGTAAGTTTTGTTTTGGTAGAGCACTTGAGCCGTTTTTCTTTACTTTTTTGAGTAATATTGTACTAGACTAGCTTCTAAACATTAGATTTTCTTTCCCTAATCAATTATTATGCATTCTATCTTAATTTCTTCTTGTATTTCTTCATTTTTCATGAGTAGCTAAATTTCTAGCTAGGGTTGTGGCGAAACCCTAGTGTGGGTACTTAATGGGTGTTTTATTTAGGACTTGTTTATGATTGGGTTAGTGATATTTAGCCTAGTTCTTGCTTGAATTCAATAATTAATGGTTGCAAACATTGATTCATGCCTAATTGACTTAGTCTCTACTTGAGAAAGAGAGACTAAGTCTAGGAAAACTTGACTAATAAGAAATTGGGGTGAACTCAAGATATTGATAGCCCCAATTAAAGGGTTGAATCTGGAGATAGTAAGACCTGACTTGAGCATTTATCACTTGTTTTGTGCAATACCCATTTGGACTTGTGAAAGACAAATTGGGCAAAACCACTCAAACTACCGAGAGGTATAGAGTGAGTAATTGCGTGTGATTGCTATATTACAACCCCGACCAATCAAGCTTGTCCTAGATTTTTCAACCCATTAGGTAACCACCTAGGTGGAAGTCACGTCCCTAGATTTTTTATCATTTGGAAAACAACCAAAACCAAAAATATTGTCTCCTAGTTTTATAATTGCAATCAATAGTTTAAAGTAGAAGTAGAAACAACAAACAAGAATGTGGAAGTGTAATCTAAGGAATATTGTACAATTACACTAAATATATCCCTGAGGAATCGACCCCGACTTGCGTTGGGTTTTATTATTGCTTCGACCGCCTCACTACATATATTTGTGGTGTGAGTTTGGGCGACATCAATTTTTGGCGCTGTTGTCGGGGAGTTAAATGGATTTAGCTATATATCTAGGTTTTTGTGTGATTTGTCTTCTTTTCCTTCTAAGTCACTAATTTTGATTTTCAATTGCTTATAGGTACGAGAATGGCTCTCAATAACGAGTCCATTGGTAATTTGCCATTGGAGGAGGAAGTGGACGATGATAAAAAAGATGAGGTTCATCCCGAACCTCAAGCAAATAGGCAAGCCTGACCACCTCAAGATTATTTTTCCGTCCCTCCCCCACCTCCACCAAGAGTGGTAGTGCACCGGGTGTTTCCGAACTAGGGTTATCCAAGTGCTATAGACCCACCCCGCATTAGGACTGGCAACTTCCAAATCACCAACCTGATGCTTACACTACTTGAGCAACAGAGATTCTTCACCGGGGCTCCAAATCAAAATGCTTACAAGCATCTCAAGGGGTTCGTCGATACTTGTTGGGGGAGCAAGCAAACCAATGTTACTGAGGACGCGTTGAGGTTGAGGCTATTTCCCTTTTCTTTATGGGGAAAAGCATTGGACTGGCTAGTGAGATTGCCCAATCATTCCATCCAATCATGGGATGAGTTGGCCGAAAAATTCATAGCCAAATTCTTCTGTCCGGGGCACATAGCTACACTACGGAATGAAATTCTAGTGTTCAAGCAGGAGCCCAATGAGCCATTGCACGAGATTTGGGAAAGATATCATACCATGGCTAAAGAGTGCCCGAATAATGATATGACTGAGGCCATGATCCAACAAACCATGTACAGGGGGATCAACTTAACAAATCAATGTGTGGTAAATCACCTCGCCGGTGGGATCTTGATGAACACACCTTATGCCGAAGCATGTGAAATTATGGATGAGATGGCGGATACCTCATCGGCATGGCAAAGTAGGGCTAATGTTCCACAAGGTGACCCCAATGTCATTCACCTACACAAGGAACTACATTATCTTGGGCAAGCTATCGCAGAATTAACAACCCCAATGAACCAATTGGAAAAAGCTCAGCTGCAATAAGTTCAAGGGCCGAAACAAGTGAATACGATGGAAGGCGTAAATATGATGATGAACAAGAGACGACAAAAAGGTCAACAAGGGCAAAGCCATCTAGAATTATTCATGCAAGATGATAGTGAGTATGACCAAGGTGATTCATATAATGAGCAAGAAGAAGAAGTGCAATACGTCACCAATTATCAAGGTCGAAGAAACAATGCTCAAAATCATCAATAATGGAGATCACAAGGAAATTGGAACAACAAAATCCACCAAGGCAATTGGAGTGGTGGCAACAACAATCAAGGCAATTGGGAAAATAACAATAATCAAGGCAATTGGAATCATCAAGGAAACCAAGGCAATTGGGGTGGCAACAATCAAATTAATTCGAGAGGTAATCAAGGAGGGTGGAATAACAACAAAAAATAGGGGGTCGGGTTTTCAAAGGCCCCCGATGTTCCAACAACTGAGCAATCCACCTCCCTATCCTTCTCAAAGCCTGAGCTCTTCTAACAATGAGATGGGACAGATTGAAAATATGTTCCAACAAATGATAGAGAAAAATGCCGACTTTGATGCTTAATTAGCATCCCACAACACTTCAATCTGCAATTTGGAGATTCAACTTGGCCAAATCTCACAAACATTTAACACTCGTCATAAGGGGGCACTACCAAGTGATACGGTGGTGAACCCAAAGGGTGGGAATAATATGGGACATGCTATGGCCGTGACTAAGAGAAGTGGAAAAGGTGGAGATGCAGCCATCTCAAATCAAAGAAGAATTGTGGATGATGATGTTGTGGTTCAAGAAGATGAAATTCCAAGCAATGTGGTTCAAGCTAATGACGAAGTAAGAATTGATATTGATGAAAATGTGGAGGAGACACAAGAAGAGGTGAACCCATCTAGGGAGCACGTGACTGATATAGCGGAACCGGTAGTGCCGAAAGCAAAATAATGAGAACCAATTCAAAAAGTATATTGACATGATGAAGAGTTTGTCTATCAATGTACCATTGGTTGAGGCAATGGAACAAATGTCGGGTTATGCAAAGTTCATGAAGGACTTGGTCACCAAGAAGAGGTCGATGAATTGTGAAACTATCAAGATGACACATCAAGTGATTGTTATTGTGCACTCAATGGGTCAGAAATTGGAAGATCCGGGTGCGTTCACAATCCCTTGCATTATTAGGAGCGCCGATTTTGCCTAAGCTTTATGTGATTTGGGGGCATGTATCAACTTGATGCCCTACTCTATTTTCAAACCTTTGTGAATTGGGCAACCAAGACCCACATCTATGAGGTTGTAAATGGCGGATCCGACTATGAAGAGGCCATTGGGAATTATTGATGATATGTTAGTCCGAGTTGATAAGTTCATCCTTCCAGTGGACTTTGTGATCCTTGATTGTGAGGTTGACTACAAGGTGCCTATTATCTTGGGTAGACCTTTCCTTGCTATGGGGAAGGCTCTTATTGATGTGGAAGCCGGTGAGTTCTGAGTGGGTGACAAAAAGGTGGTTTTCCATGTGTGCAAATCGATGAGGCAACCAAATAGCAACGAAGTATGTTCGTTCATGGATTTAGTGACCGTAGTAATTGTTGATGATGCTAGTGCTGTGATGAATGTTGAGGATACCTTGGAAGCTGTGTTGCTCAATCATGATGATGATGAGAAGTAAGGCTTTGTGGAATGTGTCAATGCTTTTCAAGGAATGGGGTCATATACTTATGAACCCCAAAAATTGTCCTTGGATCTTGAGAACCGGAAGACTACTCCAACAAAGCCCACAATCGAGGAGCCTCCCATTTTTTGTTAAAGCCTTTGCCTTCACATATCAGGTATGAGTTTCTTGGCCCTTGTTCCACTTTACCTGTTATTCTTTCCTCTTGCTTGACTAACGTGCAAGTAGATTCTACTTTGGCGGTTCTCCAAAATAGGAAGAAAGCTTTAGGTTGGACATTGGCGGATATTCGGGGTATAATCCTCGCCTTTTGCATGCACAAGAATATTTTGGAGGAGGATGCCAAACCTTCCTTGGAGCATCAAAGAAGATTAAATGAAGCAATGTAAGAGGTCATGAAGAAGGAGATCATAAAGTGGTTGGATACCGGGGTTATTTACCCCATTTCCGATAGCTCATGGACTTCTCAGGTGCAATGTGTCCCAAAGAAAGGGGCATGACTGTGATAACTAATGACAAGAATGAATTGATCCCCACAAGAACTATCACCGGGTGGAGAGTGTGCATGGACTATAGGAAGCTTAACAAAGTCACTCGGAAAGATCATTTTCCGCTTCCATTTCTTGATCGAATGTTGGATAGGTTGGCAGGGCGTGCTTTTTATTACTTCCTGGATGGATACTCCGACTACAATCAGATTCTTATTGCTCTTAAGGACAAAGATAAGACCACTTTCACTTGTCCATATGGTACCTTTGCATTCTCGAGGATGCCATTTGGGTTATGTAATACACCGGCGACTTTTCAACGGTGTATGATGGCTATTTTCACCGATATGGTGGAAGATATTCTTGAGGTCTTATTGGATGATTTCTCTATCATTGGTAATTCTTTGATGATTGCTTGGACAAGGTATTGGCAAGATGCGAGGACACTACTTGGTTTTGAATTGGGAGAAATGTCACTACATGGTCGAGGAAGGCATTGTCCTCGGTCACAAGATTTCAAAGTATGGTATTGAGATTGATAAGGCCAAAGTTGAAGTGATGTCTAAACTCCCCCCCCCCACATCCGTGAAGGGAGTGAGGAGCTTTTTGGGTCATGCGGGGTTCTATCGCAGATTCATCAAGGATTTTTCTAAGGTGGTGAACCCTTTGTGTAAACTTTTGGAGAAGGATGCCAAGTTCCATTTCAATGAAGATTGCATGAAGGCATTCGAGTTGCTTAAGTTCAAGTTGACTACTACTCCTATTATTACCGCACCGAATTGGAGCTTGCCGTTTGAGCTCATGTGTGATGCAAGTGATGTGCCTGTTGGAGCGGTGTTAGGGCAACGTATCAACAAATTCTTCCATCAGGTCTATTATGCAAGCAAGACCATGAATGATGCCTAATTCAAGTACACAGTGACCGAAAAAGAGCTACTTGCTATTGTCTTTGCTATGGAGAAGTTCCGCCCGTACTAGATGGGTACAAAGGTGATTGTTCACACCGACCATGTGACGCTTCAGTATTTGATGAGCAAAAAGGATTCTAAGGCAAGGTTGATGCGGTGGGTGCTTCTATTGCAATAGTTTGATCTAGAGATTCAAGACCGCAAGGGTAGTGAGAATCAAGTGGCGGACCACTTGTCCCGATTGCAGGAGGAGGGGAGGTCATATGATGACCTTAAGATAAATGATTCATTTCCCGATGAGCAATTCCTAACCATTTCTATGACCAGGATGCCATGGTTCGCCGACTTTGCCAATTATCTTGTGAGTGGCATTGTACCGATTGAGTTCTCTTCAAACTGAAGGAAGAAACTTAAACGGGATTGCCTTGACTATTATTGGGATGAGCCGTATCTTTTTCGGATATGTACCGATTGTGTGATCCGACGATGTGTGTCAGAGGAAGAACAAATGGGTATTCTTGAGTCTTGCCACTCTTCACCGTATGGTGGTCACCACGGTGGAGAAAGAACGGCGGAAATAGTTTTGAGTTGTGGGTTCTATTGGCCTACTCTCTACAAGGATTCTAGTGATCTTGTCAAGCGGTGTGATGAATGCCAAAGGGCTGGTGGGATCTCAAAGAAGAATGAAATGCCACTTACCACCATTTTGGAGATAGATAATTTCGATGTGTGGGGTATTGATTTTATGGGTCCGTTTGTTAGCTCTTGTGGGAACACCTACATTCTAGTTGTGGTGGATTATGTATCTAAATGGGTTGAGGGAATTGATTTGCCTAACAATGAACCAAGGAGTGCGGTGAAATTCTTGAAAAAGAACATCTTCACGAGGTTTGGTACCCCAAGAGCCATTATTAGTGATGGGGGTTCGCATTTTTGTAACAAGGCTTTTGATACCTTACTCACAAAGTATGGTGTCACTCACAAAGTATCAACCCTCTACCATCCTCAAGCAAGAGGACAAGTTGAAGTCTCCAACTGGGAGATAAAGTGTATTTTGTCAAAGACAGTCAATGTCAACCGAACAGATTGGTCAAGAAAACTTGATGATGCTCTTTGGGCTTATAGAACGGCCTACAAAACACTGATCGGGATGTCTCCATACCGGTAAGTGTTCGAGAAGGCATGCCATCTTCTGGTAAAACATGAGCATAAGGCCACGTGGGCTTTGAAGAAGTTGAACCTTGAATGGGATGTCGCGGCAAATCTAAGGGTGTCACAATTGAATGAGCTTGATGAATTCTGGTATCATGCCTACACACGCTCGTCCCTTTACAAGGAGAAGATGAATTACCTCCATGACAAGTGATCCACAACAAGAAATTTAAAGAGGGTGATCTTGTGCTATTGTTCAATTCCCGGTTACGGATGTTTCCGGGCAAGTTGAAGTCAAAATGTTGTAGCCCTTTTGAAGTGGTGAATGTAACCCCCTTTGGTGCTCTAGCTTTGAAAAGTAAGAATGACGAGGTGTTTAGAGTCAATGGGCACCAGGTTAAACATTATCTTGGCAAGGTTGATGATGGGCACATTGTGGCGGTCTTTCATTTCAAATGATTGGTAATCTGTGTCGTGTCGCGACGTTAAATCAGGCGCTTCTTGGGAGGCAACCCATGTGTCTTTTTCTTTTTCTCTTTCTCCTTTGTTAGATAGGCTTTGTTTTGTGCTAACTAGTTTTGAAGTATATGCAAGAATGGGTGTGCATTGCAGGGACTAAGCAAGAAAAATTGGCTATGTGTCACAAAAGTGCGGACCGCACCAAAATTATGCGCACCGCACAATCACTCTGCGGCCGCACAATTCGTTGTGCGGTCGCACAACTGGAAGACCAAAAATGCATGTTTTCTGAAGTTTGGCCTATCAAAATTCCTTAACAATTTGCTGCCGCACACAAAATTGTGTGGTCCGCAAAAATTCTGTGGCTGCAATCACTTTTGTGCGGACCGCAGAACTTCTTCAAAGGATCAGGTAAAGAGTGCGGACCACACTCAAAATTGTGCGGCCGTACTCAGGTAAGTTTTGGGCCCGATGGGTCAACCTATAAATAGGGCTTTTCAATACTTTTCACACTTTACAATCTCTGAACTCTCAGGCCCTAAGAAAACACATTGCATCCCCCACTAGTTATCAAACTTCAAGCATTTCATCTATGTAGATTCTTACTTGCACCCTTCATTACTGGTATGTTCATTTCATCTTTAGATTTTTCATCTTATCTTAGTTTTGTTCTTTTGCCTAGGGTTAATTTCATGCCTAAAAATGTCAATAGTTAGTTATCTTTGCTCAAAATCATGTGGGTAGCTTTATAATTGTTAATTGGGGCCTGGGTAAATAGCTAATCATGCTTAATTGTTAGGACCATGTCTAATTCTTGCAAAACTTGTATGAATCGTAAAGCAGTGCCGTGTTAATCCAAATTGTGCGGCAAACACACTTTCGTGTGGTCCGCAGTCTATAATTTAGGGCATATGTATGCTTGAATTGTGTGGACCACACTCAAAATATGCGGTCAGTCGTGAAATTGTGCGGTCCACACTGTTAAATGATCAGAGACCCAATAGTCTGAACCTAGGGCTGTGCGGCCGCACTCAAAATTGTGTGGTCCGCACTTTTGATTGTATGACTGCACTCACTTTTGTACGGTCCACACTTGGCAGTCTGTGGCCGCACTCACTTTTGTGCGGTCCGCACTTGGCAGTCTGCGGCCGCACTCACTTTTGTACGGTCCGCATTGCCTCTCCTGAGACGGTTTATCCACAACTGGCCTACAACGGTAATGCATGTATTTGAGTCCTATGAACCTGAACTCTAACCGATGCTTATTATTATAACTGCAGACAATGGTTAGATCACGTGGTAGAGGAGATTCATCAAAAGGAAGGGCAGAACCCTCTCGAGGCCAAGGACGAAGCAAGAGTAACCTACCACTAGCCATCCAGAGAGTGATAAGCAAGAAGGCTACGGCTAACAGAGTCCCCGAATCATCAGACACTAGTGAGTATCTCCCGTCTAGGGAAGTTTCCACTTGGTTAATGAGTCATCTTCCGCTGCTAGTTCTTCTAAATGTTCGGAAGAGAGTAGCCATGATTTTGAGCCCTCTTCCTCACATAACCCGGTTGCACCAATCAATGATGATGACGTCCCCCGGTTGACGGTATAGGGGGAGACAGTCAAGTGGGTTATCTTGAGAGGACAAAAAAGAAGGAGATGTGGGAGGATTGATTCGTGAGCTTGACAGCCTTCAACATGTTCCGGGAATTATGGCCCCAGAGATCGCTCACACTTGAGCGACAGTTCTTACTCAAGGATTTTGATATTCATAATCCAAATGTCCTTAGATAGTTCAATGAGCGCAAGGGGTGGAAGTGGTTCAACCAAAGTGTCCTAGATGCAAATGAGCACTTGGTCAAAGAATTTTACGCAAACGTGGCTCACATCAAGAAGGGCACCAAGATAACCAAAGTGCGAAATATGAAAATCAAGTTTGATGCTTGCTACTTGAACAAGTATGTGGGGTTTGAAGAAGTGGAAGTTGTTCAGTATCTTGAGAAGCTAGCTATGGGTGATGCAGCTTACCCATGGCTGGCTGAGATTTTGGCTGCTAGAGGACCACCACCCCGTGCCTCACAACAGGGGTTTCGAGAGTTCGGGACACCCTTAACTTTGAAGAAAAAGGGTGGCAAACTTTCGTGTACAGCCGCATTGACCCGTGCTTGAATGAGAACAACCTCCCACTTCCCCGAGCAGTCCTGGTGGCTTCGATTATGGCTGGGTACTCAATCAATGTGGATGCTATAATGTCAACCAACATCACTGTGGTTGTCCAGAAGGATGAGAGATCCTAGCCTTACCCGAACTTCCTCACAGAGTACTTCAATGATCAAAAGGTGGAGCCGAGACAGTATGATACTAAGGTAAATGCCAAGAAAGGCTCATGGTACCACCTACAGGGTTCTGACAACCCGGAGTTCAAGAGTAAGGAAACTACCTCCACTGGCCACTCTGAGGAGCCAACTGTAGTAGTTACTGATTCAACTGCTGAGCCTTTCACAGATGCTATGCCTTCCACAGCAGCCGGACCTTCCACCAGGACAGCAGACATGCCACCACCTTTTTCTTCCATACCATTAGCTCCATTATAAGTGCCAACTTTATCTACTTATCCACTAACTGCGCTGCAAGTCTCCCAGACATTGGCGAGTCACAACAACTGGATGCAGGCAGCTACTTCAAAGCTGTCTGACATATCTAGTGTTGTTGTACCACAGGTACCTCCATCACAGGAGGAAACATTGAAGAAGATTTTGGACAACCAAAACACTAGTATGGAGACTCTGGTGGCACATGGGGATGTCATTGAGGAGTTGGGCAAGCAGGTAAAGAAAATGCGAAAGTCTCAAGCTTCGAAGAAATCGGTGGATAAGTTGACAACATCAGTTACCAAGGTTGCATCTGTCGGAGATCTACCACTGGATTTACTCATGGAGACACCACTAGCAGTTCCAACAGCACAGGCAGCACCAGCAATACCCGAGGCACCAGAGGCAGCAGCCGGCCAGTCCGAGGAGCCGTTTGCGACTGCCCACACTGCTGAGGAGACGATACAGATGCTCAGCAACCCTGTTGTCCCTCATCCAGGTGATGATGAGATACAGCTAGAGGAGACCGAGGGTGCTGAGGATGCCATGCAGACTGAGACCACATAGGGAGTTCTCTTAACTCTCTACCCCTTCTTGTTCTTATTTTTGATAAGCATTGGGGACAATGCTCATTTTTATTCGGGGGTAGTCTATTTTTATTGATTTGACATTGACATTTGGTCTGTAACAACTCTTATACTATTTTTCATTTATCTTTATTTTCTCTTTGGTTATGTATATATTCTTCCCTTTCCCTTGATGTTCATATTCATTTTCCCTTCGGTTTGTATATTTGTCTGCCTTACTTTCCGTAGTTTAGCTTCTTTAGTTTGTCTTTCTTAATAGTATAACTTCTTACTTATTTTAGAAACTTCTTTTTGATTTTTTAGCTTCTTTTTTACGTTTGAGTGAACAATAAACCTTTGGTTTTCTTAATATCATGGTTCTTTCCAAAAGTGGATTTTGTGTGAACCGGGTAGCTCTTCCCAACGATATATGGCGTGCCAACCTTATTAAGGGATTGAGTTCATTTCCTTTTATGTTTAGGAAAAAAATAGTATTAATGAATAAAAGGGTCTCTAACATGCTTCACTTGGTACCAACACATTTACCCATAACCTTATCGTTAAAAACAAGTTGTTGGCAGAAATTAGCTCTATTTGTGACCTTTTGACTCTTGTGTTGACTTAAGCAGTCATCGAGTGGTTCAGTCAAGCCATTTGTGATTCGCAATCTCAACTAGGGTTATTTTGGGCCCTCGACTCCATTCCCTTTAGCAATCCAGCAGCGTGAGAGGTGAGGTATTGAATTGCAAGTCCAAGTACCCGTGCTAATAGTCTAGAACTTGACCTGAATGTTTTTCTAGGCGAAATTCTAAGTGTAGCTTGGCTTGAGAAATGATTGTAGGCTCTCCTTGGTCCAATTTGAAATTTGAAATCTTCCATAGCCTACCAATGTGATATCCCTAGTCAACCCATTTGAGCCTAAGCCCTTTTTCTTTCAATAACCACGTTACAAGCCTTTATCCGTTTGGTAATGACCCTCTCTTGGCACCCGATATTTCCTTAGTATTCTTGAGAAACAATTGGAAAAAACATAAGTTTGTGGGGAGAGACGAGGCGTTTGAAAGTGATATAAAGTTATACAGAAGAGAAAGAAATGAAGAAAAGGGAAGGCAAAGAAAAGAAAGAAAGAACAAAAAAAAATGCCAAAAAGAAAGTGAATAAAGTAAAAAGTTGAAGGGATTCAAAAAAAAGTAAGGATAAACGGCATGGAGTAAATAGAAAAGGAGAAAAATGAATGTCATGATCAAGAAAGAGTGACGTTATGTCTCTCTAGTTCCCTCGAGGAAAAAGAAATTGACTCAAAGTGTCGACAAAGTATGAGCCAAAAAGAGAAAATGGAGTGCTTAAGGAAAGATAAACCCATTCTAGTCCATGAAATCCTACCATGATCCAAAAAGCCTTCATTACATCCCGAAAAAGTCCTGTGTGATTTCAAGTTGAGTAAGCTTGCATTAGTGGTGATTTACATGAGGGGCAAGCATATGGTACTTAAACTCGTACTTCTGACATTCTTTTGAGAGAGATGAGTGAACTATTCACTATCCTTGAATTGAATGTTTCATTCTAAAGTGAGACTTGCTAACGGAGAGCAAAGGAGGAGGAGTTTGGGATCCACAATGACCTACATGAAAGAGCAAGCTTCCTTGATGAATAAAGTCAACTCTTGATGCTCTTATGTCACATTAGAACTGTGGTACTCAAAAAGTCAAATCATTGCATTGTTGATAATTCTTTCGTGTTGTGAGTAATTGTTGCTCCCAAATGATGTGTGATTGATTCACCTTAGGCCAACTGAAATAGCCCTTTTTCTAGTGGAGGTGGGAATTACCTTAATTGCTTGAGGACAAGCAAAAGCTTAAGTTTGGAGGAGTTGATAAGTAGGGATTTTGACTGCTTATTTGCACTCTTTTACTTGTGTTTTAGCTCAAAATTTCTTAAAGGTATTCCCGAAATATAATGAAATATGCTTGCTTGAAGGAGTGTTAGAATATGAGCTAAAGAAATGAAAATCAACTCAAGAAGGAGTAATATTGGAGAAGGACAAAAACAAGGCTAAAAGGGCACTGTGCGGACCGCACAATATTGAGTGCGGCCGAAGATAATGAAGAAAACATCTGACAAGAAATGACATGTAAAGTGCGGCCGTAGAAGACAAAAATCAAAGAGATGGGATTTCAAGTTCAAGAAGAAATATGGACCGCACCATTTTTATGCGGCCGCATAATCAAGAGCACGGCCGCACTCATTTTTATGCGGTCTACAGAAGTGTCACCCATACAGAGCCTAAGTTCATGGAGTGCGGACCGCACTATAATTGTGCGGCCATAGAAGCAAGAGTGCGGCCGCACTTACAAATGTGCGGTCTACATTAGTTGAAGGAGTGCGACTGCAATCCATAATTGTGTGGCCGCAGAACTGGAACCTGTCAAGCCAAGTCTCGTTGTGCGGACCGTACACATAATTATGCGGCCGCACAACCGCCGCAGGGGCATTTTTGTCAGATATTTTTAGCTTAGTATAAATAGAATATTTTGTCATTTTTAGGGTAAGTTTTGTTTTAGGAGAGCACCTGAGCTATTTTTCTTTACTGATTTGAGTAATATATTACTAGATTAGCTTCTAAACATTAAATTTTCTTTCCCTAATTAATTATTATGCATTCTATCTTAATTTCTTCTTGTATTTCTTCATTTTTCATGAGTAGCTAAATTTCTAGCTAGGGTTGTGGCGCAACCCTAGTGTGGGTACTTAATGGGTGTTTTATTTAGGACTTGTTTATGATTGGGTTAGTGATATGTTGCCTAGTTCTTGCTTGAATTCAAGAATTAATTGTTGCAAATATTGATTCATGCCTAATTGACTTAATCTCTACTTGAGAAAGAGAGACTAAGTCTAGGAAAACTTGGCTAACAAGAAATTGGGGTGAACTCAAGAAATTAATAGCCCCAATTAAAGGGTTGAATCTAGAGATAGTAAGACCCGACTTAAGCATTTATCACTTGTTTTGTGCAATACACATTTGGACTTGAGAAAACCAAATTTGGCAAAACCACTCAAACTACTAAGAGGTATAGAGTGGGTAATTGCATGTGATTGCTATATTACAACCTCGACCAATGAGGCTTGTCCTAGAGTTTTTAACCCATTAGGTAACCACCTAGGTGGAAGTTACGACCCTAGATCTATTATCATTTGGAAAACAACCAAAACCAAAAATATTGTCTTCTAGTTTTATAATTGCAATCAATAGTATAAAGTAGACGTAGAAACAACAAACAAGAATGTGGAAGTGTAATCTAAGGCATATAGAACAATTACACTAAATATATACCTAATCCCAATTATAACTCCCTGAGAATTCGACCCCGACTTGCGTTGGGATTTATTATTACTTCGACCACCTCACTACCTATATTTGTGATGTGAGTTTGGGCGACATCAGCGGGTTATCTCCTGCGAGGTGTCCTGAGGTTGTGTGGTCCTTATGATATTTTGTAGAGAGTTCTTTTTACCAGTGAATGATATATGTTGCAATTTGAATTTGGATCTCTTGTGGGAGTTGGCTTGAATATTACAAGGGTGAATGCGAGATTCGCAGACGATTTGAGGTATTATATGGTTTGTGTTACATGGGCTTGCAAAGTATTTAGTTGAATTTCAGTGCGGGATTCTGGCAGTAATAGAGTATGGGTATCATGATGTTATCGACTATTTTGTTCTATGGCTTTGAGCCAAGTGGGGGAGTCTGCTATCGACGATTTATTTGCATGGTTATATGTCGTATTGATTTCGGTTCGGGGTATACTGGTGAATCAGTTATGACTTGCAGAAGTCGAGATCGACGATGACTCGGGTAAAGGAATTTCTGGATATAGGTTGTATTACGCTCTATGGGTATATGGAAATCATAAAATAATTATGTGGTTATTAGCGAAGGATGTAAGGTACATGGAGTAGGAATTTGCTCGATTGCTTAGGAGTGTGGACTACTCCCTTGGGTGTTGGTTTACTAATGGGGCACAGATCGTTCGGTCCGTTTGTTAGTTCAATTGAGATTTGAGTATAGTGGATGACTCTCGAGATTGGTTCTAATGAATTCAAGAATTATATGTAGAAATTGAGAATTTCGGATTGGTATATGGCTAGGATCTGATATTGCATGGGATGGTGTCGAGACTTGTGGCATTTTTATATCATTGTGGATTATGCATTTTAGTATCAAGAAGGTGAAGGAAATAGTTTTAGGTTCACATAAGGTCTCTTTAGAGTGGGTATCTCGGTTATGGTGCTTTGGGGTGCTTAAGAGGGAAGTCGGCGGCTTATGGGCCTTAGGGCGTGGTGGTTTTTATACTAGGGCCTCTTGTGTGGTGAATTTTGGTTAAGGATCGTGGTGCTCCATCAAGGAGAAGTATCAATTTTAAGGCAATTTGGAAGGGACTTGGAGAAATAGGACATCGTGGTAGTAGGTTGGGTTAGCACAATAATGGGTATGATCGGTTCTTTGGGTACTTATGATGTGGCTAGTCTCTACAGGTGTTTCGTGGCAATGGTCTTGGGCCTTGGCAACCTGCATGGCTGGGTTGAGTTAGAGAGATTCGGTTTAGAATGCTTGGTTATGTGCAAACGTGTTTCGAAGAGTTCTCAATTTTTTTACCAAGTTTCTAGGGGTATATTTCCTGCTAGCGTGAGGAGCATGTGGTGTATAGTGAATTTCTCCTGTATGAAATCAAATGTAAGGTCCTTGGCTAATTGAGTATGTAGTTGCTTGTGACTCGGAGCGGACTATGAAGTTCTCATATTTTTCATATGATGGCATGATATATGCGGTGTGTTGTGTGGGATTGAGATTTACGTGAGCGGGATCACAGTTCTGTTTAGAAGCATGGACGATTTCAGATGACTAGGTAAATGATATTACTATTTGGTATGGCTTGATGAGGGTATACATTTCAGAAGGGGCAATGTGTTTTGATTTATGGATACTTTGCTGGTATTGCGGCACTCTTCTGGTTGATCGACTGCTGATATTCAAATTTTCCTATATGGCATGGAAGAATTTTAGAAGTATTCCTCGTGGGATGATCGTGCAAGAGAGATGTATTAGAAATTCGGGCGGTGGAGATGTAATCAGATATGGCGATTCGTGTGTTTTATGGATTTGGAGGCTGGGAGTTCTCAGGAGCAAATTGTTTCATGGTTGTGGATTGTGAAGTTGTGGTCGAAGCTAGCCAGAAGATAGTATATGTTATGATTCAGTCATTGTAGACTTTCGGATGGTTATTTATCTATCTATGGGTGATTAAAGCTGATTTGGGAGTCCATTTGTAGGCCCAATTAGGATGTGTATTTTACACCGAGCCGGATTGGTTGCCTCCATACTGCTACTGTTGAGGGATGTGCCATTCAGTTGTTGTTGAGATTATTCGTGTTCTGAAATGATCTGTGAGTTACTCTTCTATGCTATGAGGAGTTGTGATTCATTGGTTGTATGCACACACAGTGCAGTTCTATTGGAGCCTTATGGCAGAATTTGCGCGAGATGAGTATTTAGGTGATGCATGATTGATTGCACATTGGTTATGTTCTCTCGAGTTTGTGTGGCATTGTGTCATTTGTTTCTCCATGGTTATGATAGTGCACTTTGAGTACTTGATGTCTGATTGGGCGTGGTTATTGATTTTGAGCGCGGTGGCTGAGGTATTTCATATGGATCAGTGTTTGGATAGGGTCACGCATTGCAGCGGAGTTATGTTAAGATATGATCCCTTGTGTTAGATTCATATGTTATGGTTCTATGGTATGTGATGGGATCTTAGCATTACGTTGGGGTGGTAACCGTCGAGCTTGCTGGACGGTTCTCTTGTCTGGGTCATTTTTCCATGATTGAGTACATTTGGAATGTTGCTTATTGGTGCACGGCTTGCACGGGTTGTGGCTTTTGATAAGATGAAGTCGTCAGACGTAGAATGGATACTATCGGAATTGATTAGAGCACGGTTAGAAGGATAATATCGAAAGTCGGCTTAGAAATTTTCTATAGTTCTTGTCAAAGGTGACAGAGTACCATGACTTGTTGATCTGATGAATGGATATGAGTTCTGCATGAATCTTCCATCATTGGCAGTGTAAGGAGGTTTTTTTTAATGAAGTCTTGTTTGATATGAGGTTTATTACCGTCATTGAGTTGTTTTGAGCAGCTACTATGATTAGAAATCATTGCTTCGAGCAGTTGAGCTATGTGGTATTTGAGTTTTGAGTATTTGAGTTGTGGTTGTAGCTTTTGGTACAGCTTGTTCAGACTTATACAGTGTATAGGTTGCGGGATTCGGATCTTATAAGAAATTTCGGATGTTGGAAATTGGATTCGAAGGCTTGTGGGCTAGGTTGAATTGAGAAATTTCTGTTATGTTGTGTTGTCAGGCCTGTATGGGATATGGTGACGTGGGTTCACCCCCGGGTATGTGCATGGTAAGGTTACACGGCAGTTTGATGGCTTTGAGAACAACTCTAGACCCGACCGGTCATTTCGAGCATTTGCACTTCGCTCGATAATTTACGGGCGTGAGTAGCTCCGTATGATGTATTATGACTTATGTGAATCGTCGGTTTTGATTTTTAGGTTATTCAGGACTGATTTAGAAAAATGAATCTCAACTAGGGAGCTTTAAATTTGAAAGAGTTGACCAAGTTTGACTTTTTAGCATTTGACCTCGGATTGGAATTTTGATGGTTCTGGTAGGTTTGTTGGGTGATTTTGGACTTAGGAGCGCGTCCAGATTGTGATTTGGAGGTCCTAGTGGAATTTGGCTTGAAATGGCGAAAGTTGAAATTTTGGAAAGTTTGACCGGGAGTGGACTTTTTGATATCAGATTTGGATTATGATTCCGCGAATTAATATAGGTTCGTTATGTTGTTTGGGACTTGTGCGCAAAATTTGAAGTCATACCGGATTGATTTGCTATGTTTCGGCACGAGTTATTAAATTTGAAAGTTCAAAGTCCATAGATTTTGATTAGAGGTGCGATTCGTCGTTTCGATGTTGTTATGCGTGATTTGAGGCATCAAGTAGGTTCGTGTTATGTTATTGGACTTGTTGGCATATTCGGACGGGGTCCCAAGTGGCCCGGGTGAGTTTTGAACGAGGTACGGATCATTTTCACTTCATGTGCAAAGTTGAAGGCTGCTGGTTCTGGTATGATCGCACCTGCGGTTGGTTTGTGCAGGTGCGATGGCCGCAGAAGCGACAAATGCATCGCAGTTGCGAGAATAGTGTTGGGCAAGGACGACCGCAGAAGCAGAGATTTCGGCGCATATGCGATGCGGCAGCTCGAGCGCAGGTGCGTAGTTGGAGGGTGTTAGCTGAGGTCGCAGGTGTGATGGGATTTCTGCACCTGCAATGGTGCAGATGCGGGAAGGGAGTCGCAGAAGCAAAAATGGTGAGGAAGCTGGGCAGCGCAGGTGCGAAGTGTTTCCGCAAAAGTGGTGGTCGCAGGTGCGACGAATTTTTTACAAAGGCGGATGTGCTAGGCAGAATGTTATATACAAGGGTTCGCGATTTTGGCTTTATTTTTACATTTTCAAACACGGATTGAGGCGATTTGTGGAGTAATTTTCACCATATGAATTGGGGTAAGTGTTCTCTACTCGCTTTTGGTTATATTCCATGAATCTATCTTCGATTTTAGCTTCTGGTTGATGAATTTTAAAAAGGAAATTCGGGGTTTCGGCCTAAAGTTTCATAATATAAATTTTTGAGTTTTGAACATCGATTTGGAGTCGGAATTGAGTGAAACAAGTATGGTTGGACTAGTAATTAAATGGGTTGTCGGATTTTGTGAGTTTTATAGGGTTCCGAGGCATGGGCTCGAGTGTGACTTTTGGCCGGTTTTGGGTTTTTATTGAGGAATCGATCTATATCATTTGGAATTATTTCCTTGGGCTGTATTTGATGTATTTGAGTTTCTTTTGGCTAGTTTTGAGCCGTTCGGAGGTCGCTACGCGTGTGATGGCATCTTTGGAGCATCGCTTGGCTTGCTCGGTATTTGGTATTGGCTTGTTCGAGGTAAGTAACTCTTCTAATCTTAGTGTTGATGGTATGAAACCCCGCAATACGTGTTATGTGATTGGTATTAAGGTGACACACATGCTAGGTTATGGGCGTGTGGGCATATACCATGTGAATTGGGACTCTATTGTTTCTATGGTACTGTATAGTGGTTCTATTTTGTTGATATCCATGTTTTCACCGTATGATAAAGTAATTGAGTTGTCAATCATGCTAGATATTATGTTTAGGCATTATGCCGATACTGTTTGGACCCGTAGTGGTCGTTTCTTATTATCATCGTACTAATTTCATTGATATTTCATACTCAGTCATATTAATGCATTCATATCATATCTCAGTCTCAGTTTGTTATTAATTGATACATCATATCATTATTGTCGGGCTAGTTTCATGACATTGTGAGCCTATGAGTGAGACTGGAGAGATTGATGACTGAGTGAGGCCGGGGGCCTGTTGTGAGGATATTGATACTATAGCACGTGAGTTGTCCGTGCAGCACGTGAGTTGTACGTGCTGATCCAAATACTGATACTATAGCACGTGAGTTGTCCGTGCAGATCCATATATTGATATTATGGCACGTGAGTTGTCTGTGCAGCATATGAGTTGTCCGTGCGGATTATACTTGGGTTGTAGGAGCCCTTCTGGAGTCTGCACACCCCCAGTGAGCGCAGTCGACTATATATATGTGGATCGGGCTGCACGCCATAACGGGTATTGTACGGCGCTGAGTAATTGAGTGTGCGGAGCATTGAGCATACTGAGAGAGGATGCGAGACAGTGAGATTGAGTACTCTTAGAGTGTGAGTACATAATTCATCTCTGAGATACATGGCATTGCCATGCACACATGACATACAAGCATATAGATGCATTTTTTTCTCATGTTGTACAGTATCACGCCATTTATGACTTTTTACACACATTGATATGTGAGCATAAAGAGGTATTTCACACTTGCTATTTGGAAAGAAAATGAAACATTTTATTTATTGTGGTAAGGATATTTGGAAAAATTACAGTTTTCAAACTTACTCGTATTTTTGGCATTTTCGGTAAAAGATTTGGGTTTCACTAAGATACTTGAAAAGCATGACTATTTTCTGGAACTCTGAACGAACTGAGCATTTTATTTCGGAGATACCTCTTTTATTACTTGTACTATGCTGTTATGTTGAGTTGTGGAATATTGGTGTTGGACCCGACCTTCATGTTAGCTCGTCACTACTTTCAACCTAAGGGTAGGTTTTTTTACTTATTGAGTACATGAGGTCGGTTGTACTCATACTGCACTTTTACATCTTGCGTGCAGATATCGACTATTGATGTTGCTGTGTTCGATGGGAGCTGGATTGAAGATGTACCTGCATCCTGGTTGTAGCTGCCTCTTGTTCGTGGTAGCTTTAGATCTATAAAACTCTGTTTATATACTTTTCAAACAGACTATCTATTTGTTCCATTTCAGCTTTGTAAACTCTATTCTTAGAAGCTCATGATTTGTACTACCAGTTCTTGGGGATTGTATTAGATTCAGATAATTTCTTCACTTATTTGCCTTATTGATTGTTATTGGAATTGGTTAGTGGTTAACTGGCTTACCTAGCGGGTTGCGTTAGGTGCCATCACGACTAGTTGGATTTTTGGTCGTGACAAATTTGAATAGATTTAAGTTGTCCGGAGGATTAATTCAAGAAAGACGGCTATTTTGGAATATCAGCATAACTTCAAAAAGGTAAGTATCTTGCCTAACCTTGAGTGGGGGAAATTACACCTTAGGCATTGAGTCTTATGTATAAATTATGTGTTTTAAAACCGTGTACGTAAGGTGACGTGTACGTACTTAGTTTATATGTGAAAATTATATCCGTTAAAATTCGTAAACGCCCTTATGCATTAAATTGGAAAATTATTAAAACTTAGTAAATCCTTGAATTGTCATGCCCCATTTCTTGTTTGTCGAATTTGTATTTTTTGTGATAATTTTGTGTTATTGTCACTTGGGCTTTTATGTGAATTCCCTGTGTCGTTGATTTGATAATTTTCTTGGAATTAAATTCAATATGGAATCCTTATCTGCAAATGATTATTAAGAAAGTTTAAAATGAGCCATTAATTTATATTTATTAAAAATTTAGATTAATGAAGGTGTTGACCTAAGCTGAGTTACTTTTTCATCTTTGTTGTTGTTTTGAGGTTTTATAAACGTTGTATGGAGCCTTGGGCTATTTTTTAAGAAATTTATTGATTTGCTATATCTTTGGAATTGGTTGTGGGCATTGGAAAAAGTGTAATATGAATTGATAGTGTTGTGTTGTCGTGATAATAGTTCGTGTAAATTGTTGTGTGATTTGAGTTATTATTATGAGGATATAAGGGTTGCATTCCACTGTTAATATTATTTGGGTATAAGGGTGGCATTTTACTGTGGTTATGTGTGTTGGGATATTGTCTGAGTGGAGTGATAAGGGTGGCTATTATACGGAGTGATAAGCATGGCTATTGATATTATAAGGGCGGAGGGATAAGGGAGGCTATTATAAGAGTGATAAAGATGGCTATTGTCAGGGATGATATGTGATGGTATGGGGTTATTGTGTTGATAATTTTTATGTGATGATGTGGGGTTATTGCGTTAGTAATTTTCATGCGATGTTATGATTTTTCTTGTGTTTATTCTTATATCTTGTGCAACTTGTCTTGTTATTTCGGTAAACTTGATAATAGTCTGATCTATATCGAAATCGTAAGCCCGTGGCTATTGCCGGGCATATTATATTATATGGCATCGGGTTGTACGCCATAACAGATATGAAATATGGGCACGAGGTGTAGATAGAAATATGATGATTTTTAATATTGGCACGTGAGTTGTCCATGCGGTTTTGATAGAAATATGGGCACGGGGTGCCGTGAAAATATGAAAATGGGCTGGGACCCGTGTTACAGAAATATGAAAATGGGTTGGGACCCGTGTTACAAAAATATAAAAGTGGACTGAGACCCGTGTGTTTATGATTATGAAATGAGGTGTTACAGAGTGACTTTTATTTGAAAGAAATATCTTCGGAAGGTATTTATTCGAAAGAATTATATGTGAAAGATTTATATTTGAAGGACGTGTTCAATTGGCTGTACTTGTGTTCCTTATTCATTTGAGTAATAATTATGGTGTTCTTGTTGCCTTACTGTTTATATCACTGGTTTATTTTTGTTGCTATCACTGCAAGTTATTTTCCAGTACTATTGTATACTGCTATATTGCACAGGTTATTTGGCTAGTGAGTGTCTTGAATGTACCTCGTCACTACTCCACCGAGGTTAGTCTTGATACTTACTGGGTACCGACTGTAGTGTACTCATACTACACTTCTGCACATTTTTGTGCAGAGCCAGGTATTGGAGATATCGGATTCGGACAGAGATTAGAGTATGATCGCAAGGATTCAAGGTAGGGTTGTTTTGTCGTCACAGTCCCTTGGAGTCTTTTCATTTTTATTGTAGTGTCCACTCTTATTCGAACAATATTGTATATTTGATCCTTGGGATCACTGCATGTACTCAGTTAGAGTTTGTGACCCAGTATTACCAGTCTTGGGAGGTTGTTTATATTTGTTTTCGCCTTTGGTTTCGACACTTGTATTAAATTGTATGTTCTAAAAAAATAGCTTGAATTGTTATTATAACAGGCTTACCTAGTTTTAGATACTAAGTGTCATCATGACGCCTGTGGTGGAATTTTGGGTCGTGACAGAAAAATACCACAAGGGCGACTTCAGCACCACATAGTGTACAAAGTTCACTAACCTTCTTGAAGAGACCAGCACGACGCTTAGAGAAAGTCACTTGCAAATTACTCTCGTTCTGCATCTTCACCATATCAACCTTTTGGCGACCCTTACTCTTTTTTGCCATGGCTAATTAAACACTCGAGATTTGAGAAACAAAGAAATAGGTGATTTTAAGTCTCAACACCAAGAGCTTTATGTAAGAAATTGTTATTTTTCATTCTCATTGTAATTGTTTTAGGTAAATGAATTCAGATAACTTGGGAGTCTAGAAACTTATGTTGTTTCTTTTTTTGAAGGATTTGAACCAAACCCATTTTGCCTCCATTTTTTGTTTCCTTGTCTCGCTAGCGCCAGTGTTTAATGATCATAATTAGACAATAAATATTTTCTTACTTTGAGTATTGCAGTTGGCCACCATTTTATTTGAGAACAAGATGAAAAATAATATTAAAAAGAAAATACTAAATGATATGTATAACCTTTTGTTTTGATACGATGTTATTTAACTAGGCTATTCTATTGTTTGAGGAAAATGAAATCAAATAACTTGGGCGTGCAAAACTTTATGTTCTTTCTTTTTAAAAGGACTTGAACCAAACCCATTTGGCCTTCATTCATTGTTTCTGTCTCGACAACACTAGTCCTTAATGATCATAATTAGACAATACATATTTTTTCTTAATTAGAATTATGTTATTGGATTGCACTTGACCACCATTTTATTTGAGTAACAAGTTAAAAAATAGTTTCAGAAAAGAAAATATTAAATAATTAATATAACCTTTTATTTTGCTAATATGTTACTGTTTACCCTAAATTTTCGAGTAACAATTAAACTTATTTAGTGGTTTCAAGGATACGTGATTTAATCCAATACTAATTGATAAACAAGGAATTAAATAGATAATCTGAATAGTAAAAAATAGCGAACCAGTGTTCTGGCAGTGCTTTCGACTTCGATTCGAGATGGTCTCGAGGTTGGGTAACAAGAATGATAAAGAACAGAAAATAAACAGTGATGAGCAGTAATAGATAGTAAGTGAAATAAAGAAAGCAGTGTATGTGTATATATTTATCAGTGAATCAATCCCCCTTACAAATGAATGGGGTCCCTCTTTTTATAGTAGAGGAATCCTAAATAAGGTACAATTCTAATAACGGAAACAAATCCAATGATTGGCGTCAATAACCACTTGATTTGATCTGTTCCGAAATTTCCGCCGAGATCTTCGGTCGGTTGATTATATCTCGCCATTCCGTTATTATGCCTCAGTCGAAGTCGGTCATGCTCGGTCTCGATCTTCAGCGAGCACTTCAATCTTCATACTCCATACTCTGCCATTGAGCTCGAGCCTGGTCTATTACGAGCTTACTCTCGAGGCAGCTCCTCATGCCTATGAAATCGAACATGTCCGATTTCGACCGTATACAGATAGTCCCCGCATTTCTTGGAATAAAATGATAAGAAACAGTTTGAGACTTGATTTTCCGAAACCTCGATCATGACGTCGTCCTCAGGACGTAAGTGACAGATGTGATCGAAACGTACCGTCGGTTCAGTTCCCCAAATCATTAATACCTGTCAGTTAGCGGTCGGCCACTAGCGCCACCGAACCATCGCCGCGAGCCTATAAATACCCGCTCCTTCATTGAATCAAACTTTACTTTTGCTCTAATCAAACCTCTAAATCTTCTCACTCTTTTCGTCTCCTCCTTTTCGTCGTCTGTAGAGCCACCTTCGTTAGCACCGAATCCACCAGTTTTTCATCTACCTTCACTCTTCTTTGCTTATACAAATGGTGAAAACCTCAATGACCGTACCGCAGAAGGAGAAAACTTCTTGCTCCTCTTCCTGGCCGTCCGGCGGCAAGGCGCCGGTGGAAGCGCTTCCCTACGAGTATGTTCCCGGCCCGTGTACAATAAAATCTGACTTCAAGGTCGAAAACCCTTGATCGATCCCGGGCCAATGTGAGCATGTGTCGATGTACATGTGCTCGATAACAAAGAGCTATCTCGAGGCTATGAAGAGGGACTGGAACTAGGGTCCCGAGGTCGTGGTGCAAATTCCTGCTCCCGAAGAAAGCATCACCGCTAATGTGGAGGGGTTCCTAAGTGTTTACACTTACCTCTTCACATTGGGTCCCCTCGACCCAGTGATTATTGATCTCTGTAAAAGATATAAGGTCACCCTTGGCCAAATCCACCCCTCTCTATGGAGAATAGTAATCATGTTGCGCTTCTTCTCTAGCAAGGCAGAGGGGCTGGAGTTTACTCTAAATCACCTCATGCGGTTGTTCCGGCCTCGAATCTATCAAGGATTAATCAGGCTCCAATACCGAGCAACGAAGGCCTTGATCTCGTGCATCGACGAGGATAAGGATCGAGGTTGAATGTGCCGTTTTATATGGGTGATGACCCGCGATGTTATCCCGGAAGAGAAGATGCCGTTCCCTGAGGAGTGGAACTTCGACCATAAGTGATCTTCTAAACATTGTTTTTCGTACCTTCTTCGACTGTGCCCGATATCCCCTTTCAGCATACAGATATTTCTTGGATGCCTCAAGCGGTACCTGACCTTAAAGATTGGGTTCGAAAGTCAGCCTCAACTTACCCTTATGCCGAATGCGCATGGCGTGATTTGGCAAGGGGCATATGGGAGGCCAAGAATCACGGTAAGGATCTCCTTTTTCACATTCTGAAACACTTTTTATACTTCATTAGTCGCTAATTTTCTTTCATGCAGGCCTGATCAAGGATTCCATTTTGAGGCCTTCAAGTCACGAGGAAGAAACCAAGTCCCCAGTTTCGAAGCCGGGGGAAGACAAGAAGAGGAAAACTGCCTCATAGTCTAGGGACCCCAAGCCCTAACCTCGAAGGGTGAGGAGGAAAGTAATCGCTCTCATGATGCACTCGGTCCAAAACCTGAGAGACAAAGAAGAGGAAGAAGAGGAAAATGCCTCGGCACTGACGGTCCGACCTAGGAAAGCCGTCGAGGTCACCAAACCTTATGAGCCGACGACGGCTGCTAAAATCAAGCCTCATGTTGAGGAGGCTTCCAAAAAGAAATCAGGTGAGGATCCCGAATTACCATAGGTCGAGATTGTTTCTCGGCCATCTGCAACTACACCAGACGAGGCCGGTTCTGAAACCCCAAAGATCGATCAGGGCATCCCAAGCGACTTGCTCGGGACCATGATAGGGGATCCCTTTCGGGATTGCTTTACTGGAGTCGATGATGCCTCTGATATCAGCAACGCTTCTATTCTTTTAGAAGAGGCCCAACGCCTCTTATCTCGGGTAAGAATCAGTTTACTGCACTTCTTTTCTTAACTCTTTTTTTTCTCTAAATCTGACTTTTGCTTTCCTTTTTTGTATAGGCTTCTCCAAGTTTCTAGCTGACCTCAGCCAGTGTGAAACCGAGCTACAAAAGGTCTCGGAGGAGAGGAACGCTCTGAAGCTTCTTTGCGGCTAAAAAGACGAAACTATAAAGGACATTTAAGAAGATTTGGCCAAGGCTCGTGAGGAAGAGGCCGAGCTAGATAAGTAGGTGAGCATCCTTTTGATAAAGTATGGACTCGACCCAACTGTGGAGGCTAATACTTCATTATCTCAGCTGCAGCAAAAGGTTGAAAGGATCGAGCTGCTTCGGGGAGAAGTCGATCAGGTCAAGGCCAATTTGATCGGTGGAAGGAGAATATGGACCGCCTGGCTGCGGAAAAAGAAACTACCTTGGCCAAAGTGTCATCGGCCGAGGCGCAACTTCAGGGCATCAAAGAGAAAAGTTCAGCCCAAGCCAAGAGAATCGATGAGCTTGAAACCGGGCTTGCTGAGGCCAAGGCGGAGATCAAGAAGACAAAGGTCATGGCGGAGAAGTCCATTTCCATGTACCGGGCCGATGCTGAGGCTGCTCAAATGCAGCTAAGAGAGGCTTCTGACCGATAGCAATGGATCATTGACTCAACAAAGTGTCAATCCCGAAGGGAAACCCTCGAGGAAATCCATACTCGAGGTTTTGACCTCTCCGAGGAGATAGCTCGAGCCAAGGTGCTTGAAGCTAAAGACAGGAAGCTTGTCTCCTTCGATGACGAAGACGATGATGAAGAAGGCAGTCGAGGCAGATCCGATGAGGGGCCTAAAGGAGAAGTTGCTCCCGGAAAAACTTCTTTTGAATGCCTTCTCAGTTTTTTGTTCAAACATGTTTTGTGCTTTTGCCTTGTGAAAATTTTGTTGTTACAGCCTCTGCAATCGAGTGAACACTAGTTCGAACTTAGAACAAACCCTTAGGTTTTTTATCAAATAATGGGTAATTTTTGAATTTATAGTAACATACCCCTTAAGGTTTTATGGTGGATCCTTGAGCTAAATTCAAGTCAACTTTATTTGAACTCAGAATAGTGGAACCCTTAGGTCCGAGTTGAGTGAGAACAAAGTCTCGAACTCTAAATGTATTGACCCTTAGGCCCTTTTAGGTTGGGCCCATATGACCTCTAAATGCCGGCTATTATTTCCCCCTTCGGCTTAAAAGATTTAGTAAACATTTCTTTATGCCTTAGAATGCATTTTTTACCCATTGTGGTTTTTGAGGGTCCGATGTCAGTTGAAACCCTTTTGCATTTTGTGCCTTAGCACGTTTGTGTTAAAGATAATTTGATACCTCTTATGGTTTTTCGAGGGCTGATTTTATCGAAGCCCTGCTGATTATTTACCGAAGGTAGCCTTTTTTAATCGGTTTTTCAGAGAATTTGAAGGCTTATCGTTCTTACGGAATTCGTACATCTCCGAGCTGCGTTATTTACGCCGTAGCCTTTAGTTTGGCCGTAGACTTCGGGTACGTATTTTGGTTATAGCCTTTAGTTTAGACGTAGCCTTCGGGTATGCCACTTGGGCTTATTTCCCAATAACATTTCGAACTTGTTTGAAATGTCAGTCCCCGAGAATGGTGGCCTTCGCCTATTGATCGAGGGGTGCCTCTTTGAGATCTTATGAATTTGAGTTTAGATAACTCGAATATGCCTATCATCGATGGTAGTCCCCGAGTGTATATTTGCACTTCTGCTCTTGAGCCGTTTCTCACAATATCATAAGCATGAGGTTTGTATAGTAGAGGTTTTTCTTCGAGACACAAAATTTTTAAATGAGAATGCTTCTTGGAAAAGTTTACACATGCGCACATGTTTTGCCATTGGGGTCAACTAATTTATATGGACACGGTTCACTTGACCTTTTGGCCCATTACAAAGCTTCCCTATCGAGGCATTTTGACATGAAGTACTATTCTCGAGAATATAACATCCGAGGGTGATGCCCTCCAGTATTCGAGGTTGATTGCAAAGAAGCCTTGGTTACTGTTGAATTGTCCTCAGGTAGCACATAATTGTTGCCTTGTTAAAAACCTCGCCGGAAAAACCCATTTGGGATAAAAACCGATCTAAGGGAAAAAGAGTGAAATGCGTACTTTAAAACCCGAGATCTTGATGTCTTTGGTCGAACTCCTAAAATGAGTTAGCATCGAATATATATAAACGAAAGAAGGGAGAAAGTCATACCTTAACAATAATATCGTTTGAGAAGTGATATGTTCTGGTTGCTTGGCAGTGGTTCGACGTTCATCGTTTCGAATTTATAAGACCCTTTACCGACTATATTGAGGACTTGATAGGGTCCTTCCCAATTCAGGCCGAGCTTCCCTTCATTAGGATCTCGAGTGTTGATGGTGACCTTTCTTAGAACTAAGTCCCCGACCCTATAGTGGTGAAGGTTGGTTCTTCTATTGTAGTACCTTTCGATTCGTTACATTTGTGCAGCCATTCGAACGAGTGCCGCTTCTTGTTTTTCATCTAATAGCCTAGTATTCATAGCCTCGTGGTTCGAGTCCTCCATTGCATGTCGAAACCTGGTGCTGGGTTTTCCGACTTCGACTGGAATCAATGCTTCGGAGCCATATACTAAGGAAAATGGAGTTTCCCCTATACTGGACTTCGATGTTATTCGATATGCCCAAAGGACTTCGGGTAGAATTTCTCTCCACTTCCCTTTAACTTCGTTTAACCTTTTCTTCAGGTTTTGGATAATAGTCTTGTTCGTTGATTCGACCTGTCCGTTCCCAATAGGGTGATACGGTGTTGACAATATCCTTTTTATTTTATGGTCTTCAAGAAATTTTGTCACTTTACTGCTGATAAATTGTTTACCATTGTCGCATACTATTTCTACGGGTATCCCAAATTGACACACGATGTGACCCCAGATGAAGTCGATAACCTCTTTTTCTCTCACTTTCTCGAACGCTTGTGGTTCAATCTATTTAGAGAGATAGTCAGTCATAAATAAAATGAACTTAGCTTTACCTGGGGATGATGGAAGAGGGCCGACGATATCTATCCCCCATATCATGAATGGCCATGAGGATAGGACTGAATGAAGTTGTTCTTCGGGCTGATAAATCATCGGTGCAAACCTTTGACATTCATCACATTTTTGAACAAACTCCTTAGTATCTTTTTCCATGCTATCCCAGTAGTATCCTGCTCTAATGATTTTGTGAATCAGTGATTCGGCACCTGAGTGGTTCCCACAAGTGCCTTTATGGACATCTCGTAAAACATAATCGGTTCCTCCTGGTCGCAAACACACTACCAATGGTCCATTGAATGTTCTTCTGTATAATCTTCCATCTTCAGCCAATGTGAATCAAACAGCTTTGGTTCGTAGGGTTCTCGACTCTTTAGGGTCCGAGGGGAGCTTTCCATTCTTCAAGTATTCAATATATTTATTCCTCCACTCCTAGATTAAGCTTGTAGAGTTTATCTCAGCATGACCTTTCTCGATCACAGATCTCGAGAGTTTAACGACAGTCCCCGAGCTGATCTCATCTTCCTCGACCGATGACCCCAAGTTTGCAAGTGCATCGGCCTCACTGTTTTGTTCTCGAGGTATATGTTGTAAAGTCCATTCCTTGAAACGGTGCAAAGTTATCTGCAGCTTGTCCAAATACCTTTGCATTCTATCCTCTCGAACTTCGAAGGTTTTGTTTACTTGGTTCACCACCAATAAAGAGTCACACTTGGCTTTAATGACTTCTGCCCCCAAGCTTTTAACTAGCTCAAGACCTGCAATCATGGCCTCGTACTCGGCCTCATTGTTAGTTAACCTAGAAGTTTTGATAGATTGCCTAATAGTACTACTCGTGGGCGGCTTCAAACAATGCCTAGCCCGGACCCCTTCACATTTGAAGCACTATTTGTGAAAAGGGTCCATACCCCCGATGACGTACCCGATTTTAACAAGAGTTCCTTTTCAACTTCGGGTACGAGGGTTGGTGTGAAATCGGCCACGAAGACCGCTAAAATTTGAGACTTGATGGCCGTCCGTGGTTGATATTCGATATCGTACCCAGTGAGCTCGACAGCCCATTTGGCCAATCGGCCCGACAGTTCGGACTTGTGCAAAATATTACAAAGTGGGTAAGTGGTTAATATGCATATTGGGTGACATTGAAAGTATGGTCTTAACTTTCTAGAGGCGCTTATCAGTGCAAGTGCCAATTTTGCTAAGTGTGGATATCTAGTTTTTGCTTCTCCTAAGGTTCGACATACATAATAAACATGAAATTGTGTACCTTGCTCTTCTCAAATTAGGACACCACTTACCGCGATTTTCGATACTACCAAGTACAAGTAAAGCTTCTCATCTGCCTTTGAAGTGTGAAGCAATGGCGGCTCGATAGGTATTGCTTCAACTCTTCCAATGCCTGTTGGCATTCTGGGGTCCAGGCGAAATCGTTCTTCTTTTTGAGTAAAGAGAAAAATCTATTGATTTGATGCGATGACCTCGAAATGAATCGGCCTAAGGCAGCTATCCGTCCAGTTAGCCTCTGTACGGCTTTTACACTATCCACGATGGCGATGTCTTCGATGGCCTTGATTTTATTGGGGTTGATCTCGATCCCCCAATTCGATACCATGAAGCCAAGGAACTTGCCCGAACCATCCCCGAAAGCATATTTCTCGGGGTTGAGCTTCATGTTGTATTTCCTTAAAATATCGAACGTTTCCTGCAAATGAGCCAAATGGTCCTCTACGCGCAGGGACTTAACTAGCATGTCATCAATATAAACCTCCATTGATTTACCTATTTGTTCTTCTATTATTTTATTCACTAGGCGTTGGTAAGTAGCTCCTGCATTTTTTAGCCCGAAGGGCATTACATTATAACAATATGTTCCATACTTGGTTATAAATGAAGTCTTTTCTTGGTCTTCCGGGTTCATTTGGATTTAATTGTACTCGGAATAGGCATCGAGAAAAGTAAGGATCTTGTGGCCGGCCCTGGCATCGATCATGCGATCGATGTTAGGCAGTGGAAAAGAATCTTCGGGGCACGCCTTGTTTAAATCCTTATAATCTACATACATTCTATGTTTATCCCCTGTTTTAGGGACTACAACTACATTAGCTAACCATTCGGGATATTTCACCTCACGAATGGATCCTATTTTGACAAGTTTAGTTACCTCGTCCTTTATGAATGCGTGCTTTACTTTGGACTGGGGTATTCTTTTTTGCTTCACCAGTTTGAATCTAGGGTCCAGGCTTAGCCGATGTGTCGTTACCTTCGGTGGAATCCCTGTCATGTCTAAATGGGACCAAGCAAAACAATCTATGTTATCAATAAGAAATGGAATAAGTTTTTTCTTGAGTTCGGGGGTTAATATCATTCCTAGGTATACCTTTCGCTCGGGCAGGTATTCGATCAATACAACCTGTTCCAGCTCTTCGACTATTGATTTGGTGGCGTCAGTATCTTCGGGAACAACAAAAGTTCGAGGGGTCAGAAATCCCTCCTCTTCTTCTTTTATCTCCCGCTTCCCCGATTCGGTCGAGGCTGTGATTGCTATTTGACGTCCTGTTTATATTTGATGTTCGACCTTTTCGAGGTTGATAGTGTCGATATCGGTGTTACCATCGACTACAAACATTTCCTTTGCATCTTGCTGCTCCCCGTATACTGTTTTTACACCGTCTGATGTCAGAAATTTTATCATTTGGCGGAGAGTCAAAGGGACTGCTCTCATATTGTAGATCCAAGGCCTTTTGAGTAGGGAATTGTACCTCATGTCGCCCTCGATCACGTGGAACTTAGTATCTTGAATGGTTCCAGCCACGTTCACCGGTAGAATAATCTCCCCTTTAGTTGTTTCACTTGCCATATTGAAGCCGTTTAGGACCCGAGATGCGGGCACGATTTGATTTTGTAGGCCGAGCTGCTCTACGACCCTCGATCGGATGATATTCGCTGGGCTACCTAGATCCACTAAAACATGCTTAGCTTGAACTTTATTTAATAAGTTAGAAATTACCAGAGCGTCATTGTGGGGCTCAGAAACGCCTTTTATTTCTTCGTCATTGAATGATAAAGTACTTTCGGGCACATAATCTCGGTTTTGTTTTTCCCTAGTGATTGATACCTTAGTGCGTTTGAATATGGGTCCCTTTGGAATGTCGACCCCACCGACGATCATATGAATGACATGTTGCGGTTCCTCCTGTTCATTTTTGCTATTGGTGTCTCTTTCTCTGAAATGATTCTTGGCTCGATCGCTGAGGAACTCTCGAAGGTGGCCCTCATTGAATTGACGGGCTACCTCCTCCCTTAATTGCCTGCAATCCTCGATTTTGTGACCATGCGTGCCATGATACTTGCATATCAAATTTGGGTTTATTTGAGAAGGATCAGTTTGTATGGGTCTAAGCCACCTAGTATCTTTGATCCTTCCGATTGCCGATACAATGCCTGATGCATCAATGCTAAAGTTATATTCCGATAACCGAGGTGCTTCTGTGGGATTGGCGTACTTGTCAAAACCACTCTTGCTCATAAGTCCCCGAGAATTCTGTCCTCGATCACTTCTCCGATCGTTTTGGGTGGAATTGCGTCCTGAACCATTATCCTTATTGTTCCTTCGATTTGCGGTATATGGTTGATATTGGTCTCTGTTCGACCTTGGCTCCCTGTCGACGTCCCTCTAGTTTTTAACTGCCGACCTGTTTGGATGTGCTGAACCGGAAGGGGCTCCCAATTGATCATCTTCAACCCTAATCTTCGATTGGTATCGATTGTGCACATATGCCCAAGTTACTACTAGATATTCGATCAAATTTTGTTTCAACTGACGTTATGCTATCGAACTCTGCTCGTTCAAACCTTGGGTGAAAGCTTGAACGGCCCAATCATTTGTGAACGGTGGCAACTCCATGCGTTCTATTTGAAATCGGGACACGAACTCCCTCAGCATTTCATTATCCCTTTGTCTTACCTTGAAAAGTTCTGATTTCCTTGTTGCAGCCTTTATGGCCCTGACGTGTGCCTTTATGAAAGAATCTGCTAGCATGGCAAATGATTCGATGGAATTTGGTGGCAGGTAGTGATAACAAATCATTGCTCCCTTCAAAAGGGTCTCTCCAAATTTTTTCAACAGCAAAGATTAGATTTCATCTCCTATAAATCGTTACCCTTGATGGCACATGTATATGAAGTAACATGCTCTTTGGGATCGGTGATACCATTATATTTGGGTATGTCTAGCATACGAAACTTCTTCGGAGCCGCACTTGGAGGAAAGGGCTTTTGTACAAACTTCTTTGAATCCATCCCTTTCAAGATTGGCGGTGCCCCCGGTATCTGATTAACGCGAGAGTTGTATGTCTCCACTTTATTATCGTTGGCTTCGATTTTATTCTCCCCTGATTCAATTCTTTTGGTGAGTTCCTCGAGCATTTTAATTATCACATGATCAGTCCCTGATTCGTTACCATTCGGCCTCTCCGGTATTGGCTCGGTACGGCGAGTAATTTCCGGCTCGACCTTATTCGGAGCTCTATGTTGATTTTGTAATTGAACAATAGCGGCTTGCTGAGCCTGAAGCATTTCGAATATTACTTAGAGACTGACTCCCTCGTCTCCTCTGCCCTGTGTTCCTTGGCCACTAGATCAGCCTTCTCTGCGTACACTCCCATTGAGATCTGTGCCTAGGTCCGCATTTAGAGCAACGTGCGAACTGACATCGACGGGGTTGGCAACCGGTGATCCCCCGTGATTAGCCTGTGGCACTTCGATTCCTGGAGCAATCACATTTTTATTTTCACCATGGAATCCGAGGCCATTGTTACCGTGTGTGGATGCGTTTTGTGAGTTTGACATGTTTTAACCTGAAAGCAAAGATACTTGACAAGAACAAGCGTAAAATAGTGTGTTTCACCAGAATCAGTACTGAAAAATCACTATTATCCTTAGCCCCATGGTGGGCATCAAACTATTTACCCTAAAATTTTGAGTAACAATTAAACTTATTTAATGATTTCAAGGATACGTGATTTAATCCAATACTAATTGATAAATAAGGAATTAAATAGATAATCTGAATAGTAAAATAAATCGAACCAGTGTTCTGGCAGTGCTTTCGACTTCGATTCGAGATGGTCTCGAGGTTGGGTAACAAAAATGATAAAGAACATAAAATAAACAGTGATGTGCAGTAATAGATAGTAAGTGAAATAGAGAAAGTAGTGTATGTATATATGTTTATCAGTGAATCAATCCCCCTTACAAATGAATGGGATCCCTCTTTTTATAGTAGAGGAATCCTAAATAAGGTACAATTCTGATAATGGAAACAAATCACATGATTGGCGTCAATAACTGCTTGATTCGATCTGTTCAGGGATTTCCGCCGAGATCTTCGGTCAGTTGCTAATATCTCGCCATTCCGTTATTATGCCTTACTCGAAGTAGGTCATGCTCGGTCTCAATCTTCAGCGAGCACTTCGATCTTCATGCTCCATACTCTGCCATTGAGCTCGAGCCTGGTCTATTACGAGTTTACTCTCGAGGCATCTCCTCGTGCCTATGAAATCGGACATGCCCAATTTCGACCGTATACTGTTATTTACGTAATTGTTGAGATATTTGATGTGTGAGATCAAGTGTAAGAGGGCGTTTATAAAAGTTATAATTTATTCCAAGTTAAAGTTTAGGTGTTTTTAATTACAAAATTCTTTCACTTGTCATGAGTATTAGTATTAGGTTTTATAAGGGGAGTCGTAGAAATATATAACATTTTCCGGAGTATCTAAAGCATCAATCGTGAGGAGTTTATTTTGTAAAAGCTTTCAAATTACTCAACAATTACTTTAAGATTTTAAATCGAAATGCTCAAATATTTTTTTACTTTAATATGAGTAAGAGAATAGATACTTTCACACTATCTAAGGCTTATGAATTTGTAAGGTCATTTTCTAAGCAAGACTAACAAGAAAATATCCATAGAACTAGACCAAACTTCGAATGTACAGAGAATTAAAGCATCATAGGAAATATTGTTTTACGTTCATTTTACATATGAACTTATTAAAACTTATACGATAAAAGTGCTATGTATTTTCATCACTTCCGTATATAGAATGATGGTAATATGTATTTTATGGATATTTTCTTGAGTAGTCTTGCTTAAATAATATGAAAATATTTATTCGCTTACTCATATTGAAGTATGAAAATATTTGAGCATTTCGATTGAAATATTAAGGTAATTAGTGAGTAATTTTGAACTTTTACAAAATAAACTCCTCATGAGATGCTTTACAAAATAAGCTCCTCATGAGATGCTTTAGGCACTCCAGAGAGAAATATTATATATCTCTACCGGCTTTACTCGTAAAACCTAATCCTAATACTCACGACAAGTGAACGAATTTTGTAATCCAAACCATAGGTTATGTAATCCTTGGATTAACTTGTAACCTTTATATACTCGTAAATATTTTGATACTTGTTGTGACACATTTTACATGTCTAAAATGATGGAGCAAATTATGTCAAAAAGCATAGTATCCAACTCATCAAACCGATCATTTTAGGGAAAGTTACTGACAAATCCAAAACTCGTGTTATTAAAATAAAAGCTTATATTGATCATTTAACATCTTCTTTTTTAATTCTAAGGTTCAAATCCTAGAATTGTACATAACTCAAAATCCCTACAACTTAGGAGCAAACATCTTGGTTTTAGAGCATCCAGTCCTTAACTAATAGGCTAGGAGCAACTCTTTTAGACGAGGTGGAACGATTTCACAAATGCGAAATCATCAGATTGTAAGTAAATAAACTTATCTTTAGACTTAATTCAGCAACGAAAACCTCATTTTGATTGTGTTCCCTATGCAATTTCCGCTAAAATAGTGATTTTTGTTTTACTCTATTTTGATATACCTCTTTCCAACTTGCATTTCTGGCAGTGAGTTTAAAGAGGCTAGTTTGAGATACATAATAACAAGCAGAATAAAAGAAAATAATGTAAAATATTTCACCTGAAAGTGGCTGCCTTATTAACGGATGACAACGGAAAGCATACTCATCAGCAAAAAAAATAAACAGAATTGACAAGAGCAGATAGTTGCATAGACAATAATCAAGTAAAATAAAAAAGATCCAAATTTTACTTTGATACTCGGGCAAGACAGCAGTATAAGTACCAAATATTCCAAGGTCGAATAATTATCTACATTATTGAAAAGACTCGCTTTCCTTTATCAATATGTTCACAAAGCAGTTATTCAGAAAATCAGAGTAACATCTTTACTCTCAGCAACGGAAAACTGTAACCTAACGATTTTGTTGCTACAATGTAATATTTCAAAGAAAAGCTATGTGTGGAACGATGGTGTAATGATCCAACTAGTCGTTTTGATGTTTAGAACCCCGTTCCCCTAAATAGGACTCCCCATATATGCTTTTATGAATTTATGACTTGCGGGGATGGTTGGTTCGAAATTTGGAAGTGATCGGGTTGAAATCGAAACAATTAGTTCCTTAGTTTGGCTTTAAAAGGGCAAGTTAGTCTTCGGTCAATATTTTATGAAAATGACCCCGGAATCGGTATTTGAAGGTTCCAACAGGTTCGAATGATGATTTTGGACTTAGGCGTATGTCCGAATCGCGTTTTGGATGACCCGGGGGCATTTCGGCGCCTATTGTGGAAGTTGTCATTTTTGAAAAATTTCATAAATTTGGGATGAAATACATTTCAATATTATCGATATCCGTTTGGGATTCCGAGTCAGGTAATAGCTCCGTATAATGATTTTGGTATTGGGAGCGCATCCGAAAGTGGATTCGGAGGTCCGTAGATCATTTTGGAGTCATTTAGGGAAAGTTGGAAATTTGGATAATTTTGAAAGTTTGACCGGGGAGTTAACTTCTTGATATCGGGGTCGGAATCCAATTTCGACAATTTTTATAGCTCTGTTATATCATTTATGACTTGTGTGAAAAATTTGAGGTCAATCGGGCTTAAATCGATAGGTTTCGACATCGAATGTAGAAGTTGGAAATTTCATAAGACTAAAGTTTTAAGTGAGTTCGCATGAGACCTAACTTCAAATGAGCATATTACCTATCTAATGAAAGATATTTGAGTCTCATTTCTAACGCTTCAAACCGTTCGTCAATTGGATATTCCTACAAGAAGTTATGACTCAATTACCAAAGGCTGGGAAAATGCGATTCTGCGGCAAATTGTGCGACCGCAAATCAATTATGCGAGCCGCAAAATAGGTTTATGACCCGCAAAAAGGTCGCCGATATGCCCGGCGCACACCACTTTTGGGCATCATTTTTGCGATCCACTGTGCGACCCACATACCTATTGGCGGTGCATTGTGCGATCGCCTACCTGTTTTCGGATTTTATTGAAAAATGTTGTATTTCATATAAAATTAATTCCTATAATTTTAGTGATTGTATAGAATTTATTTTGGCTAGATTCGAGCCATTCACAGTTGGATAATCAAGTAAAAGGCCTTCTATTGGATTAAATTAGAGCAAATTGAGGTAAGTCTCTCGTCTAATCTTGTGAGGGGGAAATTACCCCATAGGTGATTAAATTAATAATCGTTGTTAATTGTGAGGGCTATGTACGTACGAGGTGGCGAGAATCCATGCATAGCTACTATTAATGCTAAAGTCCGAAAAGTTTAGGACTCAAAAGCATGAATACTTGTATAAATTGTATTCGAAGTGAATATTAAAAGATGAAAATCTCATATGCTTAATTTTCTATTTAAATTAATTAATTGTTAAAAGAAATTATTCATTCTCCCGAATTAATCATATAATAAGTATACTCTCCTTCCGGAGATACATAAGAAAATGTCCTCTTTTGTTGTGGAGCGGGCTGAATGCCTCGGCAGGATTTATGCATCTATGGATCGTGCCGCACGTCCCTCGGCAGTGTACACGACACTATGGATCGGGCCATACGACCTCGGCTGAAATCGTACCTAATAATAATAATTACACGATACTTTGATAGTTTATTGCAGCTTGTGAAGCTAATTGATAAATTGGAAATCTTTGGAATTTAAAGAATTAATTATCTCTGCTTGTTAAGAAAATATTGTTATTCCTGTAAATGAGGCTAATTCATAAATTAAAAATTTATTGCAATTGAAGGAATTAAATTAATATATTGAGAATTGTTAAATTTGACTGGTTAAAGAAAATTATTTTAAATTCTATATGTTGATCTATATATTGCTATTTTTATTTCACTTATTATTATTGACTCTTACTGAGTGTCAAAGTCGGTCATCTCGTCTCTACCTCTTCGAGATTAGGCCTGATACTTACTAGGTACATGTTATTTTTTGTACTCATGTTGCATTTGCTGCACATTTTATTGTGTAGGTATATATATGTCTAGCGGCCTTGTGGGCGCAGAGGTATGGTAACAATTATGGGGACATAGGTGAGCTGCATTTTGTATTACGATCCGCAACCAACAGAGTCTCTTTCAGAGGTTTTATATTTTTTCTGTCTAATTTGTATTTCGGACAGATGCTGTATTTTATTTTAACTCCCTAGCAAATGCTCATACACTTGTGACACCGGGTTTTAGGAATGGTTGTGAATTGTTTAGAAATTTAGTTGCTAAAAGTATTTATCATTTATTCTATGAGTTTTATCTTTATAATTTCATTGAAGAAATTTTGATTTTAAAAATATTAAAATGGGTAATTAAGCTAAGTATGTATTGTTGGCTTGCCTGACAGCGGTGTCCGGTGCCATCACGACCTTTAATGGATTTTGGATCATGAAAGATGGAAGATCAACACTCTTTGCACTATGTATACTTAAGAAATTTCATAGGAGAAAACCTCCAACTTCGTTCCAATTCAGGTTTGAGGTTCCACTTTATAATTGATAGATGTAGCTGCCTAAGCAAGATTATAGCTTTGTGGCCTATGTCATCCTATCTTTGTTGGCAGTGTTTTAAAAAGTATTTTCTGGACGAGCCCTGGGGCGAGGCGTATCAAACACTGAGGCATACTAGTGGAGCGAAAGCACTGCGGGGCGTACGCACCAACCTTCTGGGTGTTTTCCTAAGCGTAAGCCCCAATGTTTTGGGCCTTTATTTGGGGCGTAAGCCCCAAGGAAGTTTTTAAATTTGAGCCAAAATTGCTTGATAAATCCTTTTCTAAGATTTAAATATTCAAAAATTACTTCTTAGTGAGTTCTCAAACTAAAAATTTCATAAGTCAACATTTTTTAATTGTTTATTTTAATTTCACAATCTTTTCTCTTTGTCATTTACTGAGAAATAAATACACTTTTAACCTTTGTCTGCAAAATGCAAAGTACAAAAAGTTTGGCCTCTAATTTCTACTGTCACGATCAGAAATTTCCACCTTCGGGACCGTGATGGCGCCTAACATTTCACTTGCTAGACAAGCCAACGTTAGAATATAATTAGCCATTTTAAAGAAAATTTTAAATTAATTAATAACAAGAAAACAACTACGGAAATAAAGTCTGAAATAAAGTGAATATTCCATAATAATTGCGATATCTAAATACCATCCCAGAACTGGAGTCACAAATGCACGAGCTTCGAGAATAATACAAATAAGGGTCTGAATAAAATAAAGTTGTCTGAAAGGAAACACACAGCTAAAATAAAGTAGACGGGGACTTCGAAATTGCGGACGTTGTGCAGTTATATCTCAAGTCTCCTATGGGTGGTTGAAATCCGAGCAAGTCTACAGTACGCCACAGGGACCAACTCCAAAATCTGCACAAGAAGTGCAGAGTGTAGTATTAGTACAACCGACCCATTGTACTGGTATGTGTCGAGCCTAACCTTGACAAAGTAGTGACGAGGCTAAGGAAAGTCACTTACATTAGCCTGTACGCAATAATAGTAATAACAAAAATAATAGAAATAAATCAGGTAATCGTTTTAACAGTTGAAGCGAACTCAGCAATCATAACCAATTATTATTTCAATCAATTTCCATTGCGACGTGCAACCCGATCCCACAATATATTCATATTCAATTCTATTGCGCCGTGCAACCTGATCCCACAATATATTCATATTCAATTCTGTTGTGGCGTGCAACCCGATCCCAATATATCTTTTCAATCAATTTTGTTGCCGTGTGCAACCCACTCCTCCAATATATTCATTTCAATCAATTTTGTTGCGGTGTGCAACCCGCTCCTCCAATATATTAGTTTCAATCAATTCTATTGCGGCGTAAGTTGGCATCAGAGCATTAGGTTACATAGGTCTCACGAGTCACGAGCAAGCTTAGTAGAGTCTGAAGGATCGGTACAGAGACGTCTGTACTTATCTTCCAGAGGCTATGGAGTTTAGGAACAATTTTACTTTTATTTTATTTTGTCGTGAGATTTTATTCTATCATTGATGATTGAACTCTTCTATTATTGTCCTATCGCAAATGGCAATAATACGCATTGCGTCTACAATCGGACAGGAGCCAGAGACCCCAGTGACAGCTACGACTAGGGGCAGAGGCCGAAGTCGCGCCAGAGGCTGAGGTAGAGGAAGAGGCAGAGCTCAATCTAGAGCTCGAGTAGCAGCACATGTTGTAGAACCTTAGGTGGATTTAGAAGCGGAGGTTCCAGCTCAGACGGTACTTGTTGGAGCAGGTCAGGCTCCGGAAGGATTCATAGCTACTACAGTACTTCAGGATGCTCTAGTCCATTTGGTGAGTCTTATGCAGGGTGTGGCCCAAAATGGTACATTTTCAGTGGCACCAACCGTCTCATAGACTGAGGGAGGAGAAACAACTCCCACTACTCCCACTTCGGAGCAGATAGCTCCCCAGTATCGGGCTCTAGCAGCCCCACCAGTTGGGGTAGTTTAGCTGAATGTTGTGGCACAGGCCGGTGATAGGCCCTCCATGTATTCTGAGGCTTTATTGAGATTGGACAAGTTTATTAAGCTCTTTCCAGTTCACTTCAGTGGTGCAGCTTTTGAGGACCCATAGGATTATCTTGACCATTGTCATGAGGTGCTGTGGAATATAGGAATAATTGAAAGGAACGGGGTTGATTTTGCTGTGTTTCAGATGATTGGATCCACCAAGAGGTGGTGGAGAGATTATGTATTTACTAGACCAGCTGGTTCACCTGGACTTACCTGGGAGCAGTTCTCACAGCTATTTCTAGAGAAGTTTGTTCCTATTACTCTGAGAGAGGATTACCACAGGGTATTCGAGCGTCTTCAGTAGGGTAGCATGATCGTCACCCAATATAAGACTCGATTTGTGGACTTAGCACGTCATGCCATCATCTCGCTTCCTACTGAAAGGGAGAGAGTGAGGAGATTCATTGACGGACTCACTTATACTATTAGGTTTCAGATGGCCAAGGAGAGAGGGAGTGATATTTCCCTCTAGACGGCCGTAAATATTGCTAGGCAAATCGAGTAAGTTCGTGCTCAAGAGAGAGGGCCAATGTCAGATAAGAGGCCCCGTCATTCCAATAATTTCAGAGGTGCCTCATCTTGAGGTAGGGGTACTTATGGCAGGGGTCAGGTACCTAGAGGTGGAGGTCAGACCGTTAGAGGTGGAGGCCAGCCAATTAGAGGTCGTCCTAGAGACGCGGTTCAGAGTGGTGGGTCCCAACCCCAATTCTATTCTTTCCCTGCTAGGCCTGAAGCCGAGTCATCCAACGCCGTGATCACAGGTATTGTTCTCGTTTGCCATTGAGATGCTTCAGTTTTATTTGATCCAGGATCCACTTATTCCTATGTGTCCTCCTACTTTGCTTCATATTTGGTTGTGCCTCTTTATTCTTTAAGTGCTTCTGTGCATGCCGGTAGGGGATTCTATCGTTGTAGATCATGTCTATCATTTGTGTGTGGTTACTATTGGAAGTCATAAAACTAGCGTGGATCTTCTACTTCTTGATATGGAAGATTTTGATGTCATCTTGGGTATGGATTGGTTGTCGCCTAATCATGCTATATTGGATTGTCACGTCAAGACGGTGACCCTAGCCATGCCGGGATTACCTCGGTTAGAGTGGAAAAAGAATTCTTGATCATTCTACCAGCAGGGTTATTTCATATATGAAGGCTCGGCGTATGGTCGAGAAAGGGTGTCTAGCCTGTTTGGCTTATATTCGCGATCCCAGTGCGGATGTTCCTTCTATGGACTCAGTACTAGTTGTTCGTGAATTTCCAGAAGTATTTCCTGCAGATTTGCCGGGGATGCCACCCTACAGAATTATTGACTCCTGTATTGATTTAGCTCCGGGCACTCAGCCCATTTTTATCCCACCATACCGTATGGCCCCATCGGAGTTGGAAGAATAGAAGGAGCAGTTACAAGACTTGCTTGATCAGGGATTCATTAGACCTAGTGTATTGCCCTGGAGTGCACCAGTATTATTTGTAAAGAAGAAAGATGGTTCAGTGGGAATGTCTATAGATTATCGGTAGTTGAACAAGGCTACTATCAAGAACAAGTATCCACTGCCAAGAATTGAAGACTTATTCGATCATCTTCAAGGCTTTTTGAGCTCGGTATGGGCATTACAAATTCCTGGTGATGTCTTTTGGGTTGACAAATGCCCCAGCAGCATTTATGGATTTGATGAATCGAGTGTTCAATCTCTATTTGGATTCTTTTTTGGTTGTATTCATTGATGATATCTTGATATACTCCAGTAGTCAAGAGGAGCATGAGCGGCATCTTCGGAGTGTGCTTCAGACATTGAAGAATAATCAGTTATATGCTAAATTTTCAAAATGCGAGTTTTGGTTAAACTCAGTTGCCTTTTGGGGCATGTTGTATCGGCAGAAGGTATAAAGGTAGATCCTAAGAAGATTAAGGTTTTTCAGAATTGGCCTAGACCTACTTTAGTTACAAAGATCTGGAGTTTTCTGGGTTTGGCAGGTTATTATCGTCGGTTCGTGGAAGGGTTTTCATCTATAGCAAACCCATTGACCAGACTGACCCAGAAAGGTGCCCTATTCAGATAGTCAGATGAGTGTGAGTTGAGCTTTCAGAAGCTCAAGACTGCTTTGACTACGATGACAGTGTTGGTATTACCCACGGGTTCAGGATCTATTACGGTATATTATGATGCATCTCACATTGGGCTTGGTACAGTATTAATGCAAGATGGCAGGGTGATTGCATACGCATCGTGGAAATTGAAAGTTCACGAGAAGAATTATCCTATTCATGACTTAGAATTGGCAGCCATTGTTCATGCGCTGAAGATTTGGAGGTATAACCTTTACGGTGTCTCGTGTGAAGTATTTACTGATCATCGTAGCTTACAATATCTGTTCAAACAAAAGGATCTCAATTTGAGGTAGAAAAGAGGGTTGAAGTTGTTGAAGGACTATGATATCACTATTTTGTATCACCCCGGAAAGGCCAATATGGTGGCCGATGCTTTGAGTAGAAAGGCTGTGAGTATGGGCAGTCTTGCATATATTCCAGTTGGTGAGAGGCTATTAGCTGCAGATGTTCAAACTTTGGCTAATCCGTTCGTGGGGTTAGATGTTTCAGAACCCAGTCGGGTTCTAGCTTGCATAGTCGCTCGGTCTTCTTTATATGAGCACATCAGAAAGCGACAGTATGATGATTTTCATTTACTTGTCCTTAAGGAGACGGTGCGGCATGGTGATGCCAAACAAGTTCTTGGGATCACTTCTTACCACTTGCGAAGTTTGCTTATAATAATAGCTACCAGTGGAGCATTCATATAGCTCCATATGAGGCATTATATGGAAGGCGATGCCGATCGCCAGTTGGCTGGTTTGAATCGAGAGAGCCTCGGTTGTTGGATACTGATTTGGTACAGGATGCCATGGATAAGGTCAAGGCTATTTAGGATCGACTTTGCACAGCTCAGTCTAGGCAAAAGAGTTATGCCGGCCATAAAGTTCGTGATATTGCATTCATGGTTGGAGAAAGAGTATTGCTCCGGGTTTCACCTATGCATGGTGTAATGAGGTTCGCAAGGAATGGCAAGTTGATCCCTAAGTATATAGGACCCTTCAAAATTCTTGAAAGGGTGGGCGAAATAGCCTACAGGCTTGCATTACCACCTAATTTATCAACTGTTCATCCGGTGTTCTATGTGTCTATGCTACGTAAATATCATGGTGATTCGTCTCATGTGTTAGATTTCAGCTCAGTCCAATTGGACAAAGATTTGACTTATGAAGAGGAACCGGTAGCTACTCTAGCCCGGCAGGTCTGACAGTTGAGGTCTAAGAGTTATCCTTCAGTTGAGGTCTATGTTCTAAGACCTCGAAAAGCACTATTCATCATTCCTCAACTTGCATTCGCAGTCTATATAATTTTTCGGAAAGTTTTTATATGCAAAATTGATTAAAATGTGAAATAGAGCCTTAAAACTTAACTGAATTGACTTTGGTCAACATTTTGAGCAAATGGACTCGGATCAGTGTTTTGACAGTTCTGGTAGGTCCGTATTGTGATTTGGGACTTAGCCGTATGCCTGGAATTTAATTTGGAGGTCCTTAGCTTGAATTATCGCCAGTTGGCAAAAACTAGAAGACTAAAGGTTTAAAGATTTCAAAGTTTGACCACAATAGAAGTTTTAGAATTTTCTTGAAAATTTCATTTGATTTGGTGTCCGATTCGTAGTTCTAGGCATTATTTTGGTGTTTTGTTCATGCAAGCGAGTTCGTATGAAATTTTTGGACTTTTGTGCATATTGGTTTTGGAGTCCCGAGGCCTCGGGTGAGTTTCGGATCGCCTATGAAACTTAATTATTTCAAAAATCTGGTTTTTAGGACTTCTACTGGTTTCTGGTGTCATGTGCTTCGCGAACGCGATGTCTTTATTGCGAACGCGAAGAGGAATTTGGGACAGGGGGATTTTCTTCATTGCAAACACGATAGCTGGGTCGCGAACGCGAAGCAATGGGGGGCCTTACCCTTCGCGAATGCGACCAGCTTCCCGCGAACGCGTAGGCTTGTGATATGAGGAGGGGGAATCATTGTTTCTTCTACGTGAACGTGAGTATTGGATCGCGAATGCGAAGGCAAGGGGGGAGAACCCTTCGTGAACGTGAAGGAGGACTCGCGAACGTGAAAGCCACTTAGGCTGCTACTCATCGCGAACACGACAGGCCCTTCGCGAACACGAAGAAGGCCTGACGCCCAAACCTTAAAACATAACCAAAATGGGATTTTTCCCATTTTTCACAAACCCTCAATTAGAACTCGGTTTAGGGCGATTTCTAAGGAGTTTTTCACGATTTCGAACTGGGTAAGTGTTCTTTATCATATAGTGATTATATTTCTTAAATCTAAGTCTATATTCATCATTTATTTCTGATTTAGATGGGAGAAATTGAAATTTTTGTAAAACTTTCCAAAAAAGAAAATTTAAGATTTGAAGGTCCATTTGACATCGGAATTTGATAATTTTTGTATGGTTGGACTCGTCTCGGAACGGGAGTTCGAATTTTGTAAGTTTTTCCAAGATTCAAGACGTGGGTACCACTGATATTTTTGAGATAAATTTCAGATTTTAATCCGAAAAATTAGTAAGTTCATATGGGATTAATTTCTATGATTTATGTTGAGTATATTGAATTGTTTATGACTAGATTTGAGGATTTCAGACATGAATTCCCGAGGCAAAGGTTTATTGGATTCTTGAATTTGGTTGCAAAGCGAGGTAAGTGTCATGGTTAACCATGACTTGAGGGAATAAAACCCTTAAATTATTTGTTATGTGAAATGCATGTGAATGACGTATAGGCGAGGTGACAAGTGTCTATACATCGTCAAATTAATTGTTTGCATAATTACTTGAACAAAATCATAAATCATTTTAAATCATGAATTAATTATTATATTAATTATTTCTCTCGTGTTCTTTGCTCAATATCATGCCTTGAATCCATGCTTTTATTGCTACATGCTTATTTGATTTATTTGACTTAATTGCCACTTGACTTTTAGCATACTAATTATTAAAATGCCTATTACATCCTTAATTTCCACAATTAATTGCTACTTGTCATTACTTATTTCTAATAAATTATAACTATTATATGCTTGTTGTCTTATAATTTCATATTAACTATTGCATTTATTGGAGTAATTTCTTTTATAAGAATTGGTAAATGAAAGTGAATTAGTACCAATGATAACTAAAGTTCTTACGCACGAGGGCGACACCTAGTGTAACTAGCACACTAGTCCTTTAAGCTTAACTTTGCTCACAGTGCTCGCTTTAGGGAAGCGTCTTGCTGAATGACCTTTAAAGGTTATTCTTCTGTTGTTCATTCTATTATTGCCGGAATGTGATATCTAAAATTCTCATGATGCCAGCTATTGTAAAATCATTCGCTCCCTAATTAATATTCATTTTATCTTGTTCACCAGCTCATACTAATTTCTATTACTCCGGGGTCTAATGTTTCCATCTGGTAATCACGTTGGAGTCACCAACTTATTTCTCGGAAGAAAGATATGATTTTATGGCTTATACTTTTCTATTGTTTCAAGGCATGTCTCCTCTTGTCTTTTACTTCACTTGACTATAGACTTTGTCATCGTGTCATGTATTGATTTATCGTTATCACCAACATATCACATCTTACTCATGATGCTTCATTTACTCTCTTCTTATTCTTCGGATAATATTTTTGTCTATCACTTTATTTTGAAAACTTCAACAAAATATTCTTTCACTTTTAGCTCCCCTTGCTTCATATCACTGGATCTTCGGAATGCCTAACATTCTCCTTTTTTTACTCGAGGCTGGAGTCATACTAAGGTAAATATTTATCGATTCTAGGATTCCGCTGCCTATCTTCAGAAATTTCTGAACATTCTAGTATTCATATCTGACTGTACTATTCTAGAGTTCACCATCTAGGTGTCTCACGAGGAGATCTATTACCACATTTGAACTATCTTCGTAAATGTTAGCTAATGATAACAATCCATCCCCCATTTTTGGGTTACTCTAACCCCAGCTGGATCCTGATATCCTATCATTCTCTTAAACTATATATGCTGGCTCCCATAGGGCATAATTCAGATGAGTATGGCCAATTGTATATAACTCTATTACTGTTGAAAGTAACTCATAATGCTTGTATTTCTCTGTCTAAATTGCAAATACTGATAATCTTCATTAACTAGGTACCTCGTGACCTTCTTCAATTTGCTTCTTTTACTTGCCGAAACGTGTATCTACCTTCTGATTCTCTTATTTCTTTTTACCATATATGTGGATAGATATTCTTGCCTTAGGGCTCCTTATCAAGAAGCTTACACATCTTAGTACACACATGATCTGCTGAAGACCTCACATTTACTCATCATAAGCATGATGCAAAATTGAGTTCCTAAGACTCCTTACCAACTGTCTTTCTGGATGAAGGTATCATTGTATTGCGAATAAAATAAAATTTAGGAGTTTGAATTCTTACAACTGAGCTCTACCACACGATCTAGGGTAAGTAGAAATAGTGACAGTCCTAAATGCCCTGTAGCCTCTTTCTTATAAGTGTGGTGCAAAACACACCCATAAACAAGACTCTACTAGACAAGGCTTGTAGACTCCCTATGACAGAACTGCTTTGATACCGCTTTTGTCACGACCCAAACCATAGGGCCGCGACGGTCACCCGGTGCCTAACTCAACCGAGTACTAACGTAACGTATCATTCTTATCATACTATCATTGGTAAATGAATCGGAAAGGCTGTCATGAGATAACTAGAATTAAACAGAAGAGAATACTGGACATGGGATGACCCAACATGATTTAGATGCTTATGCATGCGACATACGGGCCTATAAGGCCGACATGATCATTTGTATACTCAAAACATAGGCGGACATACAAGTATCCATATATATGACATATGTCTACAAGCCTCTAAGAGTACATAAACATCATAAAGGTTGGGACGGGGTCCCACCATACCAATTAATACATGTCCAAATCATACTGACCGAATTGGTAACTCCGGAGCAAGTGGAGTGCACCAACACCTTCCGCTGAGCTGATAGCCTACTAGGAGGAATCTCAACCTATCTATCGGGACCTGCGGGCATAAAATGCAGCATCCCTAGTCAAAAGGTACGTCCGTACAAATAAAGTACCGAGTATGTAAGGCATGACAATAGTATATAAAGGACATGAAAGAAACATGGAGTAAAGAACTCAACCTGTGATTCTGAATAGCTCTGTGAATCATGAAAAATTTATAATGTCATGCATGTGCATATAAATGCGATACCATGCATAGGTATATGCGTACATAACATCATAAAGTCTCTGAGGGCATCCCATCATATTATCTCAGCCACTATGGGCAAAATCATGAACGTATACCAGCTGATCAGGTGGTGGTGCGTATATAATGCCATAACCTTTTACCATATCCCATATACGTATAATATACGCGTATATAACGTCATCTCGTCATGGGTCAATGTACATGTATTAATGAATGCAATGCATAATGAAGTAAGTCAGTAAGATCTCTCAGAATGTCATAAGATCAATATGCCTTCGGTTAATATCATGAAATAAACTTTATCAACTTACATATTCTTTGAGAACCATGAACAAACGATAGAATAATAGGACACATGGGGAATCAAGAACATAGGCACCCCTAGTACTTCTAAGAATAGAATCATTTGTGAAACTTGCGTGCTTGCTCGTTTCGTTGCATCATATGGATCATGCCAAAAAGAAAGAAGGGATAGCCTTAACATAACATTGCAATCTTCTCTCCAATCGTCAAACAAGCTCAATATGATCTTCTTACGTCTACAATGAGTAACCCAACTTTGTCGTCATCATATAAGCATTGTAACTCTCATATTTCAAAAGCAATATTCTACAACAAAACGGATAGCACCTCCCCTGTTTTTACTACATCCCATACGTTACTAAAAGTCACCAAACAACCCAAACAACAACAATATAATTCACAATAAGCTCTCTGATTACTTCAACAACCATTTTGAGCGGCAAGCTCGATTTACATTTAACAAAATATTATTTAATTCAATTCCTTTTCCATGAATCTGCCTACAACTTATATATCAATACTTATGCTTACCATATCATTTTCATCCCAAAACATCATAAGAATTATTTTCAAAAATAGTCCACACGCCTAGCACCTTAACCTTTATTGTCAACCTCTTGTTTTTCATGTTATCTTCTTCAATCAACTAAATTAGCACATAGATAAGCTTAAAAACAGAAGCCACAACATAATAAAAATATTTATAACAATTTCCAGGCACAACAAACCATATATATAGGCTCAAGACAGCCCACAAAAAAATCAATGATTCCTTATGCCATGTCAATTACTATCTTGAAGATTTTAACTCAAACAACACATGATTAACCTTAAGCACAACCAAGAACATGATTTACATACCTTAGGCAGTAGATACAACTTGCAATTCCCAGCTGGTGTAGCTCACAACAACCCTCAATCACACCACAACACTATAGAGACTCTCTTCTTCACTTAGGCTAACTTTGATGTTTGATTATGGTGTATTTCTTAAGAATTTGTTTGGAGCCTTTGAGGAACTATTTGGGAGGGTTTGGAGAGTGTGAGTCTGGAAGTAGGACGAAAAATGAGAAAAGATCATCCCAAAAACGAGATGAGAATAAGTGAAGGTCGAGCCCCGACCAAGTGGGTCCCATAGGGGCTTTCTACGTAGTCTCGCAAAAACGCAAATATCTCTCTATACCAATGTCTTATTGACAAACTGTTTGCGGGGTTAGAAACTAGATACATGGGGCTTTCCAACTCTAAATATATTAGGAGAAAACTGCCTCTCAACCTAGCCTATAAACCTGCCCGTTTCTCCGAAGTGCGGCGACATCACTTGACGACCCTACTTTAAAAATCTATATTTCTCTACTCCGATATCGTATGAAAAAATGGTTTGGACCATTGGAAAATATGTTCAAATACCTTCATTTTTGTATGATATATCTCCCAAAATTACATCATAAACCTTACGAATTAATTTCTCAAAACGGCTCGTTACAAGGCAAATCTTAGCTCGATTTTTCCGCAACTTAAATCCGATATTTCTCAAACTTTATATTTCATATCCAAATATCATATATAGTCATATCATGACTTTAAACTCATTTTAATCATGACTAACAAGTCTCATATTCATCTTAACTTACTTAAGACTTCAGTAAACCTTTCTTATCCTTGTAGAAGGATTTTGGCCTTTTGAGCATACATTAGATAATCCTATAATGAAAGTGATCTCTGAAGTATGGGGTGTAACAACATGTCCCCTTAGAAACATTTGTTCCCAAATGATAACTCTTAAAGTCTTGCAAAAATGGGACGTAACATCATTAAATCACTTTATATACTTTCAAAGAGGATCTCATTTTCAAGCTTACATCAATTGACTTACGACGTACTTTCACCTACAAAAACATAGGGTGTAACAATTAGGAGGTTCATTGATAGCCTCACACATTAGCTGCGGTTACTTATGACTAGGGATAGGGTATCCGGTGCTACTTTTGATGAGGTAATTGACATTGCTCGGCAGATAGAAATGGTTCGTAGCCAGGAGTGTGGAGGGAGGGAGGCTTGGAGGCCACGTAGACCAGGTGATTTCAGCAGTGTTCCTTCAGGGGGTCAGTTTTACCGCGGAAGGGGTTGTCCGTACAGGCACGCTCAGACGGGTCGTCCCGTTCACCGTGGTTCATCATCCAGCCATGGTTCATATAGTTCTCATCAGGGTCAGTCATCTCTCAGTGCCCTTCCAGCCCAGAGTTCGTCCCGTGCTCCATCAGTTCAGGGTTCATTTGCACCGGGTGCCGATTTGGTCCTCACCACCACTAGTACCAGGGAGTTGCTTTGAGTGTGGGGAGTTTGGACATATGTGGAGGCAGTGTCCTCATCGCCCGGGAGGTCAAGTGTAGCAGAGGAGTCAGACTACGACTTCAGCACCAGTTACTTCGCTACCCGCCCAGCCAGCTCGGGGTGGGGCTCAGTCAGATAGGGGTCGCCCAAGAGGGGGAGGCCGATCCGGTGGTAGTCAGGCCCGATTCTATGCTTTTTCTGCCAGGCTAGATGTTGTTTCTTAAGAATCAGTGATCACAGGTATTGTCTCAGTGTGCCACAGGTAAGCTTCTATGTTATTTCACCTTGGTTCAAATTATTCGTATGTATCATCATAGTTTACTCATTATCTGAATATGCTCTGTGGGTCCTTAGTTTCACCTGTTCATGTATCTATGCCGGTGTGCGATACTATTATTGTGGACCGTGTATATCGGTATTGTGTGGTAACCATTGGGGGACTAAAGAATAAAGTTGATCTCTTATTGCTCAGTATGGTTGATTTCGATATAATCATGGGTATGGATTGATTGTTTCCATGTCATGCTATTCTGGACTGTCACGCAAAAACCGTGATGTTGGCAATACCGGGGTTGCCAAAGGTTGAATGGAGAGGTTCTTTAGATCAAGTTGCCAGTAGGGCAATTTCTTATTTGAAAGCCCAACGTATGGTTGGGAAGGGGTGTTTGTCATTTTTGGCTTTTGTGAGAGATGTTGAAGCAGATACTTCTACTATTGATTCAGTACCGGTAGTGAGAGACTTTTCGGATATATTTCCTACAGACCTGCCGGGTATGCCACCGACAGGGATATTGATTTCGGTATTGACTTGGTGTAGGGCACTCAGCCCATTTATATTCCTCTGTATCGTATGGCACCAGCTGAGTTAAAAGAATTGAAAGAGCAACTTCAGGAACTTCTTGATAAGGGGTTTATTAGGCCTAGTGTGTCGCCTTGGGGTGCACCGATTTTGTTTGTGAAAAAGAGATACGGTACTATGTGGATGTGTATCGATTACAGGTAGTTGAAAAAATTTACAATCAAGAATAATTATCCTTTGCCGCGTATTGATGATTTATTTGACCAACTTCAGGGAGCGAGGGTATTCTTCAAAATTGATTTAAGATCCGGGTATCACCAGTTAAAAATTTGGTATTTGGATATTCTAAAGACGGCATTCAGGACTCGTTATGGTCACTATAAATTTCTTGTGATGTCATTTGGGCTAACCAATGCCCCACCAGCATTTATGCACCTGATGAATAGCGTATTCTAGCCGTATCTTGACTCTTTTATCGTGGTATTTATTGATGATATCCTGGTGTACTCACGTAGCCAGGAGGAGCATGCACAACACTTGGGTATTGTATTGCAGAGGCTGAGAGAGGAGAAACTATATGCCAAATTCTCTAAATAGGAATTGTGGCTTAGTTCTGTGGCATTCTTGGTACACATAGTGTCCAGTAAGAGATTAAGGTTGATCCAAAGAAGATAGAGGCAATTCAGAGTTGGCCCAGACCATCTTCAGTTACTGAGATTCAGAGTTTTCTTCGCTTGTCCGATTATTATCGTCACTTCATGGAGGGTTTCTCGTCTATTGCATCACCTATGACTAAATAGACTCAGAAAGGTGCTCCGTTCAGGTGGTCAGATGAATGTGAAGAGAGCTTTCACAAGCTCAAGATAGCTTTGACTACAGCCCTAGTATTGGTGTTGTCTACAGGTTCAAGGTCTTATACTGTGTATTGTGACGCATCGCATATTGGTCTCGGTGCAGTGTTGATGCAAGACAGTAGGGTGATTGCCTATGCATCCAGACAGTTAAAAGAACATGAGAAGAATTATCCAGTCCACGACTTTGAGTTAGCAGCTATTGTTCATGCCTTGAAAATTTGGCGGCATTATTTATACGGTGTCCATTGTGAGGTTTATACCGATCACCGAAGTCTACAACATCTGTTTAAATAGAAGGATCTTAATTTATGGCAGCGAAGGTGGTTGGAGTTGCTTAAGGATTGTGATATCACCATTCTCTATCATCCCGAAAAGGCCAATATGGTGGCCGATGCGTTGAGTCGTAAGGCGGAGCATTTGGGTAGCTTAACATACTTACCGGTAGCAGAGAGACCTTTAGCCTTGGATGTTCAGGCCTTGGCCAACCATTTTGTTAGGTTGGATATTTTTGAGCCGAGTCGAGTTTTCGCTTATATGGTTTCTCGGTCTTCTTTATATGATCGCATCAGAGAGCGCCAGTATGATGATCCCCATCTTCTTGTCGTTAAGGACACGGTTCAACACAGTGCTACCAAGGAAGTCACTATTGGGGATGACGGTGTATAAAGGATGCAGGGCAGGCTATGTGTGCATGATGTAGATGGTTTGCGTGAGTTGATTATCCAGGAAACTCACAGTTTGTGGTACTCCATTCATCCAGGTGCTGCGAAGATGTATCAGGATTTGAGGCAGCACTATTGGTGAAGGATAATGAAGTAAGATATAGTTGGGTTTGTAGCTCGGTATTTAAATTGTCAACAGGTAAAGTACGAGCATTAGAGACCGGGAGGGTTGCTTCAGAGACTTGAAATTCTGCAGTGGAAATGGGAGCGTATTAACATGGATTTCGTAGTTGGGCTTCTGTGGACCTTGAGGAAGTTTGATGTTGTTTGGGTGATTGTGGATCGGTTTACCAAATCCGCGCATTTTATTCCAGTTGGTACTAATTATTCTTCGGGGCAGTTGGCTGAGATTTATATCCAAGAGATTGTGCGCCTACACGGTGTTCCAGTGTCCATCATTTTAGATTGGGGCATGTAGTTTACATCACAGTTTTGGAGAGCAGTGCAGCGAGAATTGGGCACACAGGTTCAGTTGAGTACAACATTTCACCCTCAGACAAACGGACAGTCCGAGCACACTATTCACATATTGGAGGATATGCTACGTGCTTGTGTCATTGATTTTGGGGGTTCTTGGGATCAATTTCTGCCACTCGCGGAGTTTGCTTACAATAATAGCTACCAATCGAGCATCCAAATGGCTCCGTATGAGGTTTTATATGGGAGACAGTGTCGGTCTCCGGTGGGTTGGTTTGAGCCGGGTGAGGCTAGGCTATTGGGTGCTGACATAGTTCAGGATGCTTTGGAGAAGGTTAAATTGATTCAGGAGCAGCTTCGCATGACGCAATCTAGACAGAAGAGTTATGCCGACACGAAGGCCTGTGATGTTGCTTACATGGTTGGGGAGAAGGTTCTACTCATGGTTTCACCCATGAAAGGTGTGTTGAGATTCAGGAAGAAGGGCAAGTTGAGTCATAGGTATATTGGGCCTTTTGAAATACTTAAAAAGATTGGAGAGGTATCTTATGAACTTGCTTTGCCACCTAGTCTATCAAGTGTTCATCCAGTATTCCATGTATCCATGCTCCGAAAGTATGTCGGGGATCTGTCTCATATTCTGGATTTCAGCATAGTGTAGTTGGATGGTAATTTGACTTATTATGTGGAGCCGGTGGATATTTTAGACCGTCAAGTTTAAAAGCTAAGGTCAAAGAACATAGCATCAGTGAAGGTACAGTGGAGAGGCCAACCAGATGGAGAAGCTACTTGGGAGATTGAGCAGGAGATGCGGACAAAATATCCACACCTATTTGAGACTCCAGGTATGATTCTAAACTCGTTCGAGGACGAACATTTGTTTAAGAGGGAGAGAATGTAACGACCCGGCCGGTCGTTTTAAGTATTATAACCCCGTTCCCCCATTTACTGCTCAAGTTATGCTTTACAGTTGTTTTATGACTTATCGGGTTAGTTGGTTCGGGTCCGGAAGGATTTCTTAGTGAAATGAGACACTTAGTCTCATAATTGAAAACATAAGTTGGAAAAGTTGACTGGATATTGACTTATGTGTAAACGACCTCGGATTTGAATTTTGATGATTCCATTAGCTCCGTATGGTGATCTTGGACTTACTAGCGTGTCCGAAAAATTATTTGGAGATCCGTATTGGAATTAGGCTTGAAATGGCGAAAGTCAAATTTTTGAAAGTTTGACCGGGGTGTTGACTTTTTGATATCAGGGTCGGAATCCAATTCTGGAAATTGGAATATGACTGTTATGTCAATTATGACTTGTGTGCAAAATTTGAGGTCAATCGGACTTGATTTGATAGGTTTCGGCGTTGAAAGTAGAAGTTGAAAGTTCTTAGTTTTATTAGGCTTGAATTGGGGTATTATTCATGATTTTAACATTGTTTGAGGTGATTTGAGGATTCGACTAAGTTCGTATGATGTTATGGGTCTTGATGGTATGTTTGGTTGAGGTCTCGGGGGCCTCGGGTGAGTTTGGGATAGGTGACAGATCATTTTTGGACTTGGCTTGATGGCTAAAGACTGCTGGTGTATTTTTTTGGTTTCCTTCTTCGCATTCGCGAGTGAGTCCTCGCGTTCGCGAAGGGGAATTTGAGGCAGGCAAGATTTTCACTTCACGTTCGTGAGGGGGACTCGCGTTCGCGAAGAGGAGCTGGGGTCAGGTGAGGTTTTTCATCGCGTTCGCGATTGGGTGTTGCGTTCGCAAAGGGAAAAATAGTTGGGATGGGTTTTTGCCTTCGCGTTCGCGAAGGGGAGCTCGCGTTCTCGAAGAGGATTCGGTAAAGCATCATATTCGCGAGCAGTGTCTCGCTTTCGCGAAGAGCAATGTTTGGCAGCACAATTTTGTGCATCGCGAACGCGAGGGACCTGTCGCGTTCGCGAAGAAGAGAGGTCTGGACAGAAAGTTTAAGTTCTGAATTATAGACAGATTGGAGCTCGGGAAGAGGCGATGTTTGGGAGATTTTAAAGGAAAACAATGGGGTAAGTGTTCTTAACTCATTATTGGTCAAATTACCCGAATCTATGATTGTTTTTAACTTAAATGGGTGAATTAAGTTAGAAAGATTAGAAAACCCTCTTGGTTTAATTTGAAGATTTCAGGGTAGAGTTGATGTCGGAATTAAGTAAGATTGGTATTGTAACGACCCGTCCGGTCATTTTGGGTATTATAACCATGTTCCCCTATTTACTGCTCAATTTATGCTTTATAGTTATTTTATGACTTACCAGGTTACTTGATTCGGGTCAGGAAGGAATTCGGAGTGAAATGAGACACTTAGTCTTATTATTGAAAATTTAAGTTAGAAAAGTTGACCGGATATGGACCTATGTGTAAACGACCTCGGATTTGAATTTTGATGATTCCAATAGCTCCGTATGATAATTTTGGACTTAGGAGCATGTTCGGAAAATTTTTTGGAGGGCCGTGGTGGAATTAGGCTTGAAATGTCGAAAGTTCAATTTTTGGGAAGTTTGACCGGGGGGGTGAATTTTTGATATCGGGGTCGGAATCCGATTATGAAAATTTGAATACCTCCGTTATGTCATTTATGACTTGTGTGCAAAATTTGAGGTCAATCAGACATGATTTGATAGGTTCCGGAGTCATTTCTAGAAATTGAAAATTCCAAAGTTCATTAGGCTTGAATTGGGGTGTAATTCATGGTTTTAGCATTGTTTGAGGTGATTTGAGGGTTTGACTAAGTTCGTAAGACATTTTAGGACTTGTTGGTATATTTGGTTGAGGTCCCGAGGGGCTCGGGTGAGTTTTGGATTGTTAACGGATCAAAAAATTTGGACTTGAACAGCTGCTAGAAGTTTCTGATATCTGATGATGTTTTCCTTCTACGCGATCGCATGAATGAGTCTACGATCGCATAGGCTTAATTGGTCAGTGGGGGTTGTGTTCTATGCGATCGCATGGGGATATCTACGATCGCGTAGGGTTAATTTGAGGCAGTGACATTTTATGCTTCGCGATCGCGTGAAGCGGGACGAGATCGCGTAGCTATGTGAGTTTGTTATTCGCGAACGCGAGAAGAAGGTTGCGTTCGCGTAGAGGAAATTGGGCAGAAATGGAAATCACGCGTTTATGCTTCGCGATCCCGTGGTTTGATCCACGATCGTGTAGGTCTGTGATGTTGTGCATCGCGATCACGTGGCAATATTCGCGATCGCGTAGAGCAAATTTTTGGACAGAGAGTTTAAGTTCTGAAAATGGGACTTAGTCCCATTTTCCGTGTTTGATGGGTTGGAGCTCAGGAAGAGGTGATTTTCGGGAGTCCTTTAAGGAAAACAACGGGGTAAGTGTTCTTAACTCAATAGTGGTTAATTTACATGAATCCATGGTTATTTTTATTATTTAATTGGTGAATTAAGTTGGAAAAGTTTGAAAACCCTCTTAGTTTATATTGAAGATTTGAGGGTCGAGTTGGGGTCGGATTTTGATAAAATTGGTATGGTTAGACTCGTAGTTGAATGGGCTTCTGGATTTGGTAACTTTTGTCGAGTTCTGAGACATGGGCCCCACAGGTATTTTTCGGTTTTTTATGAAAAATTTGTATTTTCTTATGGAATTAATTCCAATAAATTTTATTGTCTGAAATGAATTATTTATGGCTATATTCGAGGCGTTTGGAGACCAATTCAAGAGGAAAGAACATTACAGAATAAGAATTTCATGGCTTGAGGTAAGTAACAGTTTTAAATCTGGTCCTGAGGGAATGAAACCCCAAAATTTTGTGTCATTTGATTATTTTGGAGGTGACGCACATGCTAGGTAACGGGCGTGTGGGCATGCACCGAGGGGATTGTGACTTGGTCTGTCCCGGGAAACTGTAAAGCTGAATAACTTGTTGATAGTTATGTGCTCTCTATGTGTTGTGGAAACTTGACTATAAGTCATGCTAGAAACCATGTTTAGGCTATATGTTGGTTTTGTTGGGACCCACAGAGGTCGTGTACATGTGAATTATCTAATTAAATTATTGTTTTATACTCAGTCACAAGCACTCGATTATTTTATCTCACTCTCTATTGTTCATTATTGATGTATCATATCATTGCTGTTTGGGCTGATTTTATGATTGTGGATAGCCCGGGAGACTAGAGAGCTTTATGACTATGTGAGGCCGAGGGCCTGATTGTGAGATATTATACCATAACACGTGAGTTGGCCGTACACCACGTGAGTTGACCATGCAAATCTTTATATTATACTATAGCACGTTAGTTGGTCGTGCAACACGTGAGTTGTCCGTGCGGATCCTTATATTATACTATAGCACGTGAGTTGGCCGTGCGGACCAAGATATTTATATTATGGCACGCGAGTTATCCGTACAGCACGTGAGTTGTCCATGTAGATTATAGCGCTTGGGTTGTATGAGCCCCTCTAGACTCTGCATACTAAGATTCAGAGTTTTCTTGGCTTAGATGGTTATTATCATCTCATCGTGGAGGGTTTCTAGTCTATTGCATTGCCTACGACTAAATTGACCCAGAAAGGTGCTCCGTTCAGGTGGTTGGATGAATGTGAAGAGAGCTTTCAGAAGGTCAAAATAGCTTTGACTACAGCTGCAGTATTTGTGTTGCCTACATGTTCAGAGTCTTATACTGTGTATTGTGACGCATCACGTATTGGTCTCGGCGCAGTGCTGATGCAAGAAGGTAGGGTGATTGCCTATGCGTCCAGGCAGTTAAAGGTACATGAGAAGAATTATCATGTCCATGATCTCGAGTTAGCAGCTATTGTTCATGCCTTGAAAATTTGGCAGCATTACTTGTACGGTGTCTAGTGTGAGGTATATACCGATCATCGGAGTCAACAACATCTGTTCAAACAAAAAGATCTTAATTTGCGGCAGCGGAGGTGGTTAGAGTTGCTTAAAGATTATGACATTACCATTCTCTATCATCCCGGAAAGGCCAATGTGGTGGCCGATGACTTGAGTCGTAAGGCGGAGAGTTTGGGCAGCTTAGCATACTTACCGGTAGTAGAGAGTTTGGGCAGTTTGTTAGATTGGATGTTTTCGAACCGAATCGAGTTTTGGCTTGTGTGGTTTCTCGGTCTTTTTTATATGATCGCATTAGGGAGCTCCAGTATGATGATCCACATCTGTTTGACCTTAAAGACATGGTGGTGATGCCAAGGAAGTCACTATTGGAGATGATGGTGTATTACAGATACAGGGTAGGCTATGTGGGCCTAATATAGATGGTTTGCGTGAGTTGATTCTCCAGGAAGCTAACAGTTCGCGGTACTCTATTCATCCAGGTGCTGCGAAGATGTATTAGGATTTAAGGCAGCACTATTGGTGGAAGCGAATGAAGAAATATATAGTTGGGTTTTTAGCTCGGTATTTAAATTATCAACAGGTAAAGTATGAACATTGGAGGCCGGGTGCATTATTTCATAGACTTGAGATTCCGTAATGGAAATGGGAGCGTATTACCATGGATTTCGTAGTTGGGCTCCCACGAACTTTGAGAAAGTTTGATGTTGTTTGGGTGATAGTAGATCGGTTGACCAAATCTGCGCATTTTATTCCAGCTGGTACTAATTATTCTTCGGAGCGGTTAGTTGGGATTTATATTCGTGAGGTTGTTTGCCTACACGGTGTACCAGTGTCCATCATAACTTTTATGGAAAATTTATATTTTCTTATGGAATTAATTCCAATAAATTTTATTGACTGAAACGAATTATTTATGGCTAGATTCGAGGCGTTTGGAGACCAATTCAGGAGGAAAGAATATTGCAGAATAAGAATTTCACGGCTTGATGTAAGTAACAGTTTTAAATATGGTCCTGAGGGTATGAAACCCCAGAATTTTGTGTCATGCGATTATTTTGGAGGTGACACACATGCTAGGTGACGGGCGTATGGGCGTGCACCGAGGGGATTGTGACGTGGTCCGTCCCGGGGAAACTGTAAAGCTGAATAACTTATTGAGAGTTATGTGCTCTCTATGTGTTGTGGAAACTTGACTATAAGTCATGCTAGAAACCATGTTTAGGCTATATGTTGGTATTGTTGGGACCCAAAGGTCGTGTACATGTGAATTATTTACTTAAATAATTTTTTTTGTGCCCAATCACAAGTACTCGATTGTTTTATCTCAATCTTTATTGTTCATTATTGATGTATCATATCATTGTTGTTTGGGCTAATTTTATGATTGTGGAGAGCCCGGAAGACTAGAGAGCTTTATGACTGAGTGAGGCCGAGGGCCTGATTGTGAGATATTATACCATAGCACATGAGTTGGCCGTACACCACGTGAGTTGGCCATGCAAATCTTTATATTATACTATAGCATGTTAGTTGGTCGTGCAGCACGTGAGTTGTCCGTGCAGATCCTTATATTATACTATAGCACGTGAGTTGGTCGTGCAACACGTGAGTTGGCCGTGCGGACCAAGATATTTATACTATGGCACGCGAGTTATCCGTGCAGCACGTGAGTTGTCTGTGTAGATTATAGCGCTTGGGCTGTATGAGCCCCTCTGGACTCTGCACACCCCCAGTGAGCGCGGGTACCCATTGAGTGTGAGTGCTAAGAGACGAGTGTATGAGTTGTTGTGACGAGTGGAGTGATTGTTGGCCTGAGAGGTTGTACTTGTTTTCCATTTGCTGTTGCACTTAGTTGCTATCTGTCATTGTTGTGAAATTCTCTGAAAGATTTTATATCTGGATTTCATGAACTTGAACAGTATAAAATTGATTGGACTTAAACTGCCGGATTTGAAAGCATGTCTATTCTTTGTTGGAATTACTAGAATGAACTGTAACTGTGTAGCTCGTCATTATCTTCAGTTCCTTATTTATTATTGTTACTTGCTAAGTTGGTTGTACTCATACTACACCCTGCACTTCGTGTGCAGGTCTAGGTGTTCCCGGACATAGCGGGTGTTGATTTTTCTGCACAACTGATTTTTCGGAGATTCAGAGGTAGTTGTCGTATTTCGCAGACCTTGTCTCTCTTTTCCTATCTCCTTGCTTACTGTATTTTGGTCTTAGACTATTATAGACCTTATGTTCCAGATTTGTATCCATATTAGATGCTCATGTACTCAGTGACACCAGGTTTTGGGGAGTGTTCGTATAAGTATTTATGGGATTATGTATTGTATTTAAATATTATATTTTTAGACTTAAAACAATTTTTGGTTTATTGAGATAGGCGCCATCACGACGGGTGACATTTTTGGTCGTGACAGGTATGGTTAGACTCGTGGTTGAATGGACTTTCGAATTTTAAGCTAAATTTCGAATTTTACTGGAAAATTAGTATTTCTTATGGAATTAATTCCAATAAATTTTATTGACTTAATTAAATTATTTGTGGCTAGAATCGAGGCGTTTGGAGGCCAATTCACGAGGCAAAGGCATAACAGAATAAAGAATTACACTGATTGAGGTAAGTAACAATTCTAAATTTTGTCATGAGGGTATGAAACCCTAGTTTATGTGTTATGTCATTGGTTTAGAGGTGACGCACATTCTAGGTGACGGGCGTGTGGGCGTGCATCGTAGGAATTGTGACTTGGTCAATTCAATGGATCTGTGTTTTTGGATAAATTGTTGCTACCCATACATTTTTCCACGTATTAGGGAAATTGAACTATAAATCATGTTTAAACCATGTGTTGACACTGTTGGGACCCACAGAGGTTGTGTACATGTTGAATTCTCTGTTAAATTACTATTTTGTACTCATTCACAGTTTTACTTGCATATTACATCTCAGTCTCTCTTGTTCATTTTTGATGCATCGTATCATTGTTGTTGGGCTGCTTATCATGATTTCTGATAGCCAGAGAGACTAGAGAGGTTGATGACTGAGTGAGGCCAAGGGCCTAATTGTGAGGATATTTATGGGATCGGGCTACACGCCGCAACATGTTTTATTAATTTATGCCATGATTGGCTTGTTATAGCTCTTGGGCTGAAGGAGCCCCTTCAGAGTTTGTACATACCCCCAGTGAGGGCAGGTACCTACTGAGTGCGATAGCTAGTGCGGAGTGCTGAGTGATTGAGAGGATTGAGTGACTGTGAGGAATGAGTGACTGTGAGGAAAGAGTGACTGTGAGGTTGGAGTGAATGGGAGGACTGAGTGACTGTTACTCTGAAAGGATGCATTGATTTCATTATTGTTGCATTTCAACGATCATATATCACTGTTTTGGAAATTTCTAAAAGACATTATCTTCTGTTTCAGTCGAATGATATGAAATTACTGTGGAGTTTTAAATGTTGAACTTGAAAGCATGCCTATCTTTTTATGTTGGAAATTATTGTATTTGGACTTAGCTGTGAAGCTCGTCACTATCTTCAGTTCTTTATTCAATATTGTTACTTACTAAGTTAGTTGTACTCATACTATACCATGCACTTCGTGTGCAGATCCAGGTGATCCCAAACACAGTAGGTGTTGATTCTTTCGCATAGTTGATTTTTCGGAGATTCAAAGGTAGCTATCGTATTTCGCAGACCTTGTCTCTCCTTCCCTATCTTTTGTTTACTGTATTTGGTCTCAAACTATTATAGACCGCGTTTTCCAGACTAGTGATGTATAGATGCTTATGTACTTAGTGACACCTGGTTTTGGGAGTGTGTTTATTTCCAATGTTTGCGAGATTTACTCTTAAACTTAATTATTATGTTTTCAAATTTTAAAAGAAATTGTGGGTTATTGGTATTGCCGGCTTGCCTAGTATTGAGATAGGATCCATCACGACAGGTTAGGATTTTGGGTCGTGACAATCGCGAACGCGAGGGTCCTTAAGCATTCGCGTAGAAAGAGACCAGAACTGGAATTTCTGGTTTTTCATATTTAGCTCCGGGTGGTTCGAAAGTCACACAAGCCCCCCAAGACCCCGTCCAAATGTACCAACAAGTCTGTAAACATAACACAGACTTGCACGAACTCTCGAAACACATAAATCAACAAAAAAACTAAGAATCACACCCAAAAACCGAATTGGATCAAAATATGAACTTCAAGTTTCTAAATTCCTCCAAGCGCACCAAATCATACTTATACTACCCGGAATGATACCAAATTTTGCGTGCAAGTCTTAAATCACCATACAAAACTATTCCCAAGCTCGGAATTTCAAATGAACCTCGATTACTCCAAAACCTACTCCAAACGAAATTTAAAGAACCTTGAACCTTTAAATAGCTAATTTTCACTATTAAGCGCTGAAACGCTCCCGGGTTGTCCAAAACCCAATTCGAACAGACGGAAAAATCTAAAATCATCATATGAACCTATTGGAACCGTCAAATCCCGATTCTGGGGTCATTTTCTAAAAATGTTGACCAAAGTCAAACTTGGCCTTTTAAAGCCAAACTAAGGAACCAAGTGTTCTGATGTCAACCCGAACACATCCAAATTCTGAACTAACCATCCCCGCAAGTCATAAAATAGTAAAAGCACATATGGGGAGTCTTATTTAGGGGAATGAGGTTCAAGAAGATAAAATGACCGGTTGGGTCGATACAATTGGTGTTGGACCCGACCTTTGTTCCAGCTCGTCACTACTTTCAACCTAAGGTTAGGTTTATTACTTATTGAGTACATCGGGTAAGTTGTATGCTACACTTCTGCACCTTGCGTATAGATGTTAGTTGTTGTGATCGACGGGAGCTAGAATTGAAGACGTACCTGCGTTCCATTTGTAGCTGCCTCTCATTCATGGTAGCCTTAGATTTATAAAAATCGAACAGATGGTGTATTTATTTCATACCATCTTTGAAAATTCTAATCTTAGAAGCTCATGATTCGTACTACCAGTTCTTAGGGAGATGTATCAGTTTAAGATATTTTATTTTAATTAATTGCCTTATTAATTTCATTGGAATTGGTTAGTTGTTAGTTGGCTTACTTAACGGGTTGGGTTAGGTGTCATCATGACTAGTTGGATTTTGGGGTCGTGACAATATCTCTACCGGCTTTACTTGCAAAACCTAATCCTAATAATCAGGACAAGTGAACAAATTTTGTAATCAAAATCATAGGTTATGTGTCACGACCCAAAATCCAAAATGGTTGTGATGGCGCCAGACACCACTGTCACGCAAGCCAACAATAATTACTTAATTGGGTTCTTATTTTGTTACTTTTGAAATAATATTTTCCTTTAATTTAAATAGTAAAGAATGGGGATTACAGAGTAAATAATAATACTTTCAACAAATTCAATACAGAACAACCCATAATCATCCCAAAACCCGGTGTCACAAGTGCATGAGCATTAACTAGGAATATAAAATACAATACAGCAATTGTCCGGAATACAAATTGGACAAGAAAAATGTACATACTCTGAAGGAGACTCTGCTGGCTGTGGATCGACGAATGGAATGCAGCTCACCTAGATCCCCGCATGTATACATGCATCTGCTCTCACATGTCCTCTAGACATATATGTACCTGCAAAATAATGTGCAGAAAGTGTAGTATGAGTACGTAAGCAACATGTACCCAGTATATATCTAGCCTAATCCCGGAGGAGTAGTGACGAGGGGTCGACATCGACTCTCACTGGTGGTCCAACAACATAAGGTACATTAAAGAGGTAAGTAAGTATGAGGCAGAGTAATTACATGAAATAAACAAGTATAAAACACGTGATACAAATCCCCTTTTTTACGAGGAACTCAATTTCTTCATTAGAAATTTCCTCCTTAACCGGAGCATATATATAGATATAGTGGATCTCATCAAGTAGCTTACCATAATTCAAAGTCTCACACACAATTTTCATGGAGATATGATATACGAAATGCCAAGGCGTACGGCCCGATCCAACATAATAATAAAACTGTACACTACCGACGATCAAATGGCCTGAACCATATGAAAAATTAATTAACCTGCTGAGGTGAACGGCCCACTCCTATGAGAGTGTGGTGCATAAATCCTGCTGAGGTGAACGACCCGATCCCATAAGAAGTGAAATACATAATCCTGCCAAGGCGGACGACCTGATCCTATTAGAATAAGAAGCTTTTATGGGTCCTTGACCCCAATCACGAATAAACATGTGAGTTAATTGGTGAAAAAGAGTTGAAGAGAAAAGTCCCGGACAACGAAGCGAGACTTCGCCAGACAGGGACTAGAGCAGAAGAAACTAGAAAAGTCCCGGACAGCGAAGCGAGGGTCACTTCGCCAGACTGGGACCGGAGCAGAGAAATATCAGCCTTTCCAATCTGAATTAGGAAAAGGCAATTTCGGCCCAACTAACCATAAACAATATAAATATGATAGTTAGCCACTTTTTTAAGGGAGAGAAGACCCTGGGGAGGCAAGAACACACTTGGAAGCAGAGAGAATCCATAACAGAGTTCGGAAATCGAGGAATTCATCTAGAGTTCTTCTTTTTCCCTTCTATTATTGATATTTATGTATTCTTGGGAATTAATTGAGATTGCTACCATGACTATGAGTGGCTAAACTCGTTTATACTAGAGTTATGGTTTTACATGAATGTGATATTCGAATATTGATTTGATTATTTAATTTATCATGTTTGGTTGTTTATTATATCCTTAGCATAATTATTTTACTGCCTAGCTAACAGTAAAATACTATATATGAATCTTGAGTTGAACTTGAAAGAGGTAATTCTTGATTGCAATAGGATTGAATAGAGTGAGATCTTGAACCTTGTCATTGGGGAATTGATTTGCGAATACGAATAGAAATATACCTATTTGTCGTGCTTAGCCAATTGTGGAAGAGATTATTAATGCATTCTTTTTATCTCTAATTGTCACGATCCAAAAATCCTAACATGTCGTGATGGCTCCTATCTCAGTACTAGGCAAGCTGACAATTTTAATAACCCACGATTTCCTTTAAAAAATGTAATGTTTAATACAATACCAAAAATCTTGAAATTTTCGATACAACACTCCCAAAACCTGGTGTCACTGAGTACATGAGCATCTAATATGAGTAGAAGTCTGGGAAAATACGATCTATAATAGTTTGAGACCAAATACAATATACAAGGATATAGAGAAGGAGAGACAAGGTCTGCGGAACACGGCAGCTACCTCAAAATCTCCTAAAAATCAACTGCGCAAAATGATCAACACCCGCTATGTCCGGGAACACCTGGATCTGCACACGAAGTGCAGGGTGTAGTATAAGTACAACCAACTCAGCAAGTAACAATAATAAATAAGGAACTGAAGATAATGACGAGCTACACAATTATAGTTCACTTTCAGTAATTCCAGCAAAGAATAGACATGCTTTCGAATCCGGCACATTAAGTCAAATAAATTTTATACAGTTCAATTTCAAGTAATCAGGATATAAATTATTTTAGAGATTTCACAACAATGACAGATAGCAACCAAGTGCAATAACAAATGCAAAGCAAGAACAGCCTCTCAGGCAATAGTCACTCAGCTCATCACAATAGCTCAACCACTCGGCTCTCAGCCCTCGGCACTCACACTCAATGGGTACCCGCGCTCAGTGGGGGTGTGCACAGACTCCAAAGGGGCTCCTACAACCCTAGAGCCATAATCTGTACGGACAACTCACGTGCTGTACGGATAACGCATGTGCTATAATATCCTGCACGGACAACTCACATGCTATAATATCCTGCACGGACAACTCACATGCCATAATATCCTTACCTCACTAACAGGCCCTCAGCCTTACTCGGTCCATCACCTCTCTAGTCTCTCGGGCTCTCAGAAATCACAAAGATCAGCCCAAACAAAGATAACATAGTGCATCAACAAATATAAAGAAAGACTAAGGTATGATACACTAGTAAAATCATGACTGAGCACAAGATAGCAATTAGCAAATAATTAAACAAGTATGTGACCTCTGTGGGTCCCAACAATACTCTCATATAGCCTAAGCATGATTTTTAATATGATTTACAGTCAAATTTCTACAACACAAAGAGAGCTTATAACTAACAACAGGTTATTCAACTTTACAATTTCACGGGACGGACCAAGTCACAATCCCTTCGGTGCACGCCTACACGCCTGTCACCTAAAATGTGCGTCACCTCCAAAATAATCCCATGACACAAAATCCGAGGTTTCATACCCTCAGGACCAGATTTATAACTGTTACTTACCTCAACCCGTGTAATTCTTTATTCTGCTATGCCCTTGCCACGAGAATTGGTCTCTGAAAGCCTCGTATCTAGCCACAATTAATTTGATTCAGTCAATACCAATTATTCTAATTAATTCCATAAGGAGATACTAATTTTCCAATAAAATCTAAAATTTACTCAAAAATCGCCCGTGGGGCCCACGTATCGAAACCCGACAAAAGTTACAGAATATGAATGCCCATCCAACCACGAGTACAATCATACAAATTTCACCAAAATCCGACACCAACTCGACTCTCAAATCTTCAATTAAAGTCTATGAAGATTTCTATCATTTTCAACCCAATCCTTACCCATTTGAACTTAACAATCTTTCCACAACCTTATTGGTATGTATACATAATACTCTACACCCAAGAATCATACTATTAATCACCCATCTTTACTCCAAACCCGAAATTAAAGAATTAGGGAAAGAAATTCTAACCTCTTTGAATCCCTAGCAAGATCTTTGTGAAATCTTCAAACCTTGAACAAGAATTGAGGGATAAATGACTAAGTCTTCACTTTCTCTCTCTAAAATTCTCTCACCTCTCTCTAAAATGTCAGATTTTGACTCAAAAATGAGCTTCAAGGGCTATAAATCGAAGTTGGGTTGGTTAAAAAATTAGAAAGAATGGAAGCTCCGATGCAGTTATGCGGTCGCATATGCGATTGCATAACAGGTATGCGGTCCGCATACTGGCCGCATGATTTGGCCTCTAGAGTTGGGCGTTACTGACATGTTCTGCGGTTATTAAGTAGTCCGCATACTTGTTCTGCGGTCGAATAATGCACCGCAAAACAGGTCTGCGGTCACATAGTGTGCCGTCGATTTTCCTCAAATCTTGCCCTCCTCCTGTTCTACTTTGCGACTATTATGCGGTCCGCAGAGTGATTCTGCGACCGCATAGTGGTCGTAGAAATGACCATTTTACGATAAAATTTTCCTTTATATTTCGGTGCATTGTTCAACCCAAAATATCCGATAAAATCTTTGTACTAATTGATTTACCTCGGCACCACCAAACCTTAATTTCCTTAGCAAAATTTCTCCAGGGTCGTTACACATAAGTCAACATCCGGTCAACCTTTTTAACTTAAGCTTCCAACATGAAATTCATTCTTCCAAGCTAACTCTGAAATACCTTAAAGCCAAAACTGACAATTCACACAAGTCATAATACCTCGTAGAAAGTTATTCAAGACTTCAAATAGTTGAAAGGAGCGCAAATGCTCAAAATGACCGGTCGGGTCGTTACACTAATCTCATAGAAATATTGGGTTTAGAATAAATTAAATACGCGAGTAGAAGCTGTCGAATTTCTATGAGTATTATTGTCTTTGCAGGTTAATAACCCAGATAAATTAATAAGTCAAGTTAATTGAAGAATTCGACAGGATTGTTACATAACCATAACACTGGAATATTATTTCTCATTGAATTAAAATTTTTGTGCTAAGTGTGCTAGTTAATTAGTTATTCTCTTAATCGTAATTTTAGTTAGTAGAATTAATCAACAAAAATTACCATGAAATTGTTCTTGACTCGATAAATTAGAAATTGCTTGATTTAGTTGATAATTAATCACAAGTCCTCGTGGGTACGATACTCTACTCACTCTTTATTACTTGATTGACCGTGTATATTTGTGTGTGCGATTTAGGGCTAACACTCTTTGCAACGGAAAGCTGTAACCTAACGATTTTTGTGCTACAATGTAATATTTCAAAGAAAAACTGTGTGTGGAACGATGAGAGATCAACACTCTTTGCACTATGCATACTTAAGAAATTTCATGGGAGAAAAGATCCAACTTCGTTCCAATTCAGGTTTGTGGTACCACTTTAGAATTGATAGCAGTAGCTGCCTAAGCAAGATTATAGCTCCGTAGCTGTCTGTCTAGTGGGGCGTACGCACCAACCTTCTGGGTGTTTGCCTAGGTGTAAGCCCCATTGTTCTAGGCCTTTATTTGGGGCGGAAGCCCCGAGAAATATTTCAAATTGGAGCCAAAATTGCTTAATAAATCCTTTTCTAAAATTTAAATATTCAAAAAATAATTCATACTGAATTCTCAAACTAAAAAATTCAAAAGTTAATATTTTTCTAATTATTTATTTTAATTTCACAATCTTCTCTTTGTCATTTACTGAGAAACATATACACTTTAGACCTTTGTCTACAAAATGCAAAGTACAAAAAGGTTTGGCCTCTAGCTTTTACTTTCCTTCCACGTTTGCATTTTCCTTCTTTATGCTTAATTTCCTTAAAGTTTTTTTTTTGTATTCTTTAATTTATTCTTTTCAAGTAACTTTTTGATTTTAGAATATTTTTTTTGGTATCTCTCTAGCTTAGATATTATTTTGAAGACTATATTCTGGCTATTTGTAATATAATAAGTATTTGTGATATGTTATATAGTTTTAGGTTTTTAAACAATAATATTATATTATTTTAATTTTAATTTTTTGAATTATTTGAATCTGAGATATAATTTTTATAACTCTACTTATATTCCATCATAGTCTTGTTTTTTATTACGCATACATAGTAGATATCACCAAAACACCACATAATACCCCAAGCAAAAAAAAATGATTAACTAGAATAGCCCCTGCACTAAACTCCTGCTATGTGCAGGATACGGCCGGGAAAGAGAGAAACCATGACCATGTTGGTCTTTTGTAGATTGCCTTACTTTGCATTTCTGCAAAATGTTATTTATGGGTTGTACATGTGACATCCTAGTCACACGACGACAACTTTTATGGTTGCGCCAAGTTTAACCTTTAAAAATAAATAACATGAACGATTATTAAAAAACAAAACTAGTAGTAGCTTTTATTCAGCCTTCCACTTTCCATTTTCGTAACCATAACCATGCTCAGTACCATAGTTCTTCACCTTCAAGAGCAGATCTTCCAATCCCTCCTTCAACATTGAAGCCTCGATGTAGTTCATCTTCTCTATAGGACCCTTGAACCATTCTTGTTGGCTCTCCACTTTCTTATTCATTTGCTTGAGTTTGCTTTTCAAGTTTAATGCAAAATCCAGTTGGTCTTGCAGTGAATTGAGTCGTGTGTTAAGTTCTCTAGAATTGGCTTTTCGGAACATCTGGACATACTTGTCATCAATGCCTGGTGATGATGGTGATGGAGACCTTTTTTCGCCAACATATTTGTTGATGATTTCATTTACATTTGGATGACCAAAAGAGTAAGGCTTGCTACCTATAGAGCAAAAGGAGAGAAATCGGTAATATAAAATAGGGCAAGAGGAGTGAAATTAATTTATCTACTGTTATAATGCCTCCCACACCAAGTATTATTTTTATGATGCTTTAATTTTATGTGAAATTAATTATTATGTTCAAGATCTTGGATTTGCATGTTTAGTTATGATGATGCATGTACATTTATGCTTAAAAAGTAATATTTGTTGATGGTATATCATGTATATATAGATGACCAAAAAAATATAATTAGGCTTGTAATTACCTTGTGGACACACGATGATGCCAACTTCAGCACCAGTCATAGCAACAAGCTCGTTTGCTTTCTTGAAGACACCATTTCGGCGTTTTGAGAAAGTCACTTGTTGAATATTTTGATTTTCTATCTCGCAAAGACGAACACTTTTGCGAACCTTAATCCGTCTAGTACTCATTCTCAAGAATAATGATGATATAACTAGTATTAATTACTAAGAGTTACTATGTGATATGAACTTTGTAATATAGAAGCCTAGTATTTATAGAGTTTTTTCAACATATTGAAGCCTTTGGTTTTTCAATTTTGGTAGTTCATAGATATGAATCCAGTTCATTTTTGTAGTGTTCACATGTTATGAGGCAAGTAAATTTAGATAATTAATCATAGTGGTGACTGTACTCTTCATTTTTAAAAATATTTTCAAAATTTACCTCTATAATATTGTAATGGTCAAGTCAATTTCCAGGCCCAGGCCTGTACTAGTGGTGATTTGCTATTATAAGATTATTAGAATCTGATACTCTTAGTAATATCTCTTAATTTGCAAATGGATGAATAACTATCCTAGTTTAGTTTACCATTATTTTTATATAATATTATCTTTTTTAATTTCGAATTCTTTGGTAATTTTCGAGTTGTCGCTGAAAATTATGACATGCTTTTATTTATATTCTCTTTTTAGTTATTTTCAGTTTTTGTTAATATTCGATTTGTCGCAGAAGATTAGGACATGTTTCAATATTCCTAGTTCAGTTTACTATTTCTTTTATTTATATTCTCTTTTTTGGTTATTTTCCTATTTTTGGTAATATTCGAGCTGTCGCGTAAGATTATGACATATTTCAATATTTACATCAAATTGGCAGTTATTATTTACATATATTTTAATCATGTAAACATATATATATATATATATATATATATATATATATATATATATATATATATATATATATATATATATATATATATATATAAATCACCTCAATTTATTACTTAACCATATAAATGGATGCAATTTGGTACAAGCAGCAATATATGGATATATAATCAAGTTTTTTCCTATTACAACTAGCATAATTAGAAATATAGTTTCTGGGGAGCAAGTACTATAAATTTCTTTTATTTATCTTTTTTTGATAATGGAGAAATTTTCACGACCCAGAATTCCCACCGTCGGGACCGTGATGGCGCCTAACATTTCGCTTGCTAGGCAAGCCAACGTTAGAGAATCATTTAAACCAATCCTTATTTCATTCAGTAAATAACAATAATTAGCTAAGATGAAATATAGTGAGTGCGGAATAATATAAAGGCTGCATTTAATTACTACTACCCGGATCTGGAGTCACAATTCACAAGCATTCTAGAATTTTACTACAAGTAATTGTTTAAGAAAAATATAATTGTTTGAATGAAAGAAACAGGGCAATAGAAAAGATAGACGGGGAATTCAAGGTCTATGAACACCGAAAGATCTACCTTGAGTCTCCGGATAGCGGGTCCAACAGCTAAAATCTCGATCAACCCGAGCCGAAACCAAAATATGCACAGAAAGTGTAGAGTGCAGTATCAATACAACCGACCACATGTACTGGTAAGTGTCGAGTCTAACCTCGACGAAGTAGTGACAAGGCTAAGGCATGGCACGTACAAATCAACATGTACAATTTAACAGTATATATACAAATAACAGTAATGAAGAGCTAGACAGGAAATACCAGGAGGGGGAAACATGCTGAGGGAAATACATGATAAAGAACTACAACAGAATGATAACTGGAACAACCAATATACTATGAATCAACAGGAACAATGAATACAGTAAAGGAAAAATGCACGGCATCACCCTTTATGCTTTTACTCTCAATCTCACCATAAACTCAATAGAAACGGTACGGCATCGCCCTTCGTGCATTAACTCTAATATCATGGCACGGCATCACCCTTCGTGCTTTTACACTCACAATATGGAACGGCATCACCCTTCGTGTATTAACACTCTCCCTTACCATAATGCAATGAATAAATAACAACAAGGAGATAGAACAACAAGTACAAGCCTTACATCAATATTTGGTTTCACAATATCAATCTCAACTTCGAAATAAATACTCAATTATCACCAGAAGATCGTAAACATGATAAGAATGATTAATTTAATAACATTAGTCTAAACCCGTAGCAATTAGGCATGGGAAAAAGTGACAATATGAGAAAACCAGAGAAACAGGGAAAGTAGGTAAATTGGCGGCGCATAAGTACTCGTCACCTCAAATATACGATGCTCACATAAATTTCACATAGAAAATAATCTGAGGTTCCTAATTCCCTAAAGTCAGGGTTAACCACGACACTTACCTCGCTCCAAAGGCCACTCAATACTCAATCACAGCTTTTCCTCTAGAATCAACCTCCAAACCACTCGTATCTATTCAAAAATGACTCAATAATATCAAATATTGCTAAAGGAATTAATTACATTGCATAAATTTCGATTTTTCCAAACTTCCTTAGTGCAAAAATCGACCCCGGGCCCGCTTGGTCAAAACCCGAGGTTCATACCAAAATTTATTTACCCATTCACCCCTGAGCCCGGATATATAATTGGTTTTGGAATACGACCTCAAATTGAGGTCTAAATCCCCAAATTTTGAAATCCCTAGTTTTTACCCCAAACCCCCAATTCTACCATGAGAACTCTAGATTTTAAGTTGGAAATTCATGAAATGTAATGGATAATTGAAAGAAAATGGTTTAGAATCACTTACCAACACTTTGGGGAAGAAAATATATCTTGAAAATCGCCTCTAGCCCGTTTGGTTTTTGGAAAAATGAATTAATGGCTTAAGTCCCGTTTTGGGACTGTTTTATGCACTGACGACAGTGTTCATCGCGTTCGCGAGGACACTGTCGCGTTCGCAAAGAGCAGAATTGCCAATCCTTCGCGTTCGCAAGTAATCCTTCGCGTTCGCGAAGGCTACTCCCCCCTGGCCTTCGCGTTCGTGAGACCATGCTCGCGTTCGCGATGAACGATTACTGACTCCCTCCTCCTGGTCCCTAACACTACGCGTTCGCGGTGAGCTGGTCGTATTCGCGAAGGGTAACGCCCCCATCGCTTCGTGTTCACGACCAAGCCTTCACGTTCGCGAAGAAGAAAATTTCAGCCTGACCAGCTTACTCTTCGCGTTCGCGAGAGTACCTTTGCGAACGCGAAGAAGGACAAACCAGAACACCTGCTGCAGCAAAATACCAGATTTTCTAAGTCCAAAACATCCCGTAGCCTATCCGAAACTCACCCGAGCCCTCGGGGCTCCACACCAAATATGCACACTAGTCTAAAAATATCATACGAACTTGTTCGCGCGACCAAATCACCAAAATAACACCTAGAACTAGGAATTTAGCACCAAATCAAATGAAATTCTCAAGAACACTTTAAAATTCCTATCTTCACAATCGCACGTCTGAATCACGTCCAACCAACTTCGTTTCTCATCAAATTTCACAGATAAGTCATAAATATTATATTGGACCTATACCGGGCTCTGAAATCAAAATACGGACGCGGTATCAATAAGGCCAAACATCAACCAATTCTTAAAAACTATTTAACTTTTAGACTTTTAATTTTTATCAAAAATTTATAACTCGAGCTAGGGACCTTCGAATTTGATTTCGAGAATACGCACAGGTCCCATATTTCGATACGGACCCACCAGGGCCATCAAATTATGGATCTGAGCCCGTTTATCAAAAATGTTGACCGAAGTCAACTCAACTAAAGTTTTTAGGAAAATATTCTTATTTTTATCAATTTTTAACATATAAGCCTTCTGGGCCAATACCTAGACCGCGCACGCAAATCGAGGTAGGTAAAAATGAAATTTTTAAGGCTTAAGAGCGTAGAATAGAGTTCTAAAATATAAGATGACCTTTTGGGTCATCACATAAATCCCCGTAAAACCAATGGCGACGTTCAGATCTTGGTGGGTAAATTTCTTTCCTTCCTTTTCCGATTCTACTAAATGTACCCTTAAAGAAACGGTATATTCATACAATCCAAAAATTGGAATAGTCGATTATATGCATGCATGGTAACTCGAATACCACTATTATCTAATAAAATTAAGATGATTCAAAATGTAAATAGAACTTAAACTTTTGTTGTTTAAGCCTGCGGATAGTATAGAAATAACCAATATATTTTCATATATTTTGGTTTTACCAAAAGCAAGTGTTTGGTGTGGGTGACTGCAATTAAAAAATAACATTCTTATCTATTGGCAATTACTACTTTAAAAAAACCTTAACAACCTTTGAAATATATTTGTGGTTTCTTGATATATCCATGTCACAATAATAAGTCCTATAAACTACTTCGTTATCAGTCAGGTTACTAGGGGCTTACATAATATAAGTTTGGATCTAAATTATTTTTAACTAATGCTGGAATACTTTTTTTGGTAAAGAATGTAACGACTCGACTAGTCGTTTTGAGTATTACAACTCTATTTTCCCATTTACTGCTCAATTTGTGCTTTACAGTTGTTATATGACTTGCCGAGATGATTGGTTTGGGTCCGGTGAGGTCTTGGAATGAATGGGAACACTTAATTCCAAAGTTTATAACTTAAGTTAAAAAGGTTGGCTGGATGTCGACTTATGTGTAAACGATCCCGGAATAGAATTTTTATGATTCCAATAGCGCTCTGTATGGTGATTTTGGATTTAGGAGCGTGATTGGAAAATTTTATGGAAGTCCGTAGTTAAATTAGGCTAGAAATGCCTAAAGTAGAAATTTAAGTTTCGAAGTTTGACCGGGGAGTGGACTTTTTGATATCGAGGCGATTTTGGACTTGGAAGAAATCTGGAAATTTTTGCATTCTAAAAGCGAGCCTGGCATCGCAGAATCAGGAAGTCCGCAGAAGCAGACGAAATCTCACAGAAGCGAGTCCACAGAAGTGACACCAAGGTCGCAGTTGCGGATGCAAGGGGGGCTGGGCAAAATCGCAGAAGCGGACACTTCTTCGGAGAAGTGCGTCCGCAGAAGCAGGGGCAGTCGTAGAAGCAGTTGGTTTCTTGCATCTGCGGGACCGCAGAAGTAGCTAAGTGACTCGTAGGTGCAAAATTCCTGGACAGTATACATTTCGAAGGGGTTCCAAGTTTTGCCATTTTGGACCTTCAAGCACGGTTTTAAGGGCGATTTTCAGAGAGAATTACGGGAAACTTGAGGTAAGTTACTTGTGAGCATTTCTACTCTATAATATTAAATTATCATCGAATAATCCGACTATATTACGTGTTTTAGAGGTGTAAATTGAGAATTTGGATCTAGGGATTTGGAAATAAGATTTGATAATTTGGAGGTCGAGTTGATGTCAAAATTTTATAAAATTTAATTGGTTAGACTAGTTGTGATGACCCGATAGGTCATCTTATACTTTAAAACCTAATTCTGCGATCCGAAGCCTTAAAAATCTCATTTTACCGTCCACGAGTTGTGTGCATGGTCCGGGCGTGTTTCCGAAAAGCTTTTATGTTAAAAACAGTGAAAAATAAGAAATTTTGCTTTGAAAATCATTTGAGTTGACTTTGGTCAATGTTTTGATTAAATGGACCCAGATCCATGTTTTGGCGGTTCCGGTAGGTCCGTATCGTAATTTGGGATCTGGGCGTATGCCCGGAATCGAATTCCGAGGTCTCTAGCTCGAGATATGGAATTTTGATAGAAAATTAAAAGTTGAAAGTTTAATGATTTTAAGAATTTACTGGTGTTTGGTTTTGTTGATACCGGGTCCGTATTTTGGTTTCGGAGCACGGTATAGGTCCACTATAATATTTATGACTTGTCTGTCGAATTTGGTGAGAAACGGAGTTGATTTGACGTAATTCAGACGTTCGGTTGTGAAAATAGAAGTTTTAAAGTTTTCTTGAAAATTTCATTTGATTTGGTGTCCGATTCGTAGTTTTAGGTGTTATTTTGGCTATTTGATCGTGCGAGCAAGTTCATATGATGTTTTTGGACTTGTGTGCACTTTTGGTTTAGAGCCCCGAGGGCTCAGGTGAGTTTCAGATAGACTACGGGATAATTTGAACTTTGAAAGTTTACTGGTTTTTCACTTCTGCTGGTTTCTAGTATTTCCTTCTTCGCGGTCGCGAATATACTCCCGCGATCATGAAGGGTAAAATGGGCCGGAGGAGATTTTGTTGTACGCGAACGCAAAACCTTGGTCACGAACGTGGATCATTGAGGGGGCCTGCTCTATGCGAACAAAACCAGCCACACGCGAACACGTAGCGTTAGATAGACGGAGCTGGGGAGTTGAGGTAACTCTACGCGAACGCGAGCCCAGTCTCGTGAACGTGGAGGTGAGGCGGGCTAGACGTTCGCGAATGCGTGGAGTTACTCGCGATCGCGTAAGCCAGTTGGGCCATGCTCTTCTCGAACACGTCAGGTTTCACGCGAACGCGATGAACACTTAACACCAATGACTTAAAACAGTCCTAATTACGGGATTTTGCCATTCTTTCAAAAATTTCAAAATTATAAGACCTAGAGGCAATTTTCCTAAAAGATTTTCTTCCCCCAGTTGTTGGTGAGTGATTCTAACCTACTTTCTTTCAATTACCCAATACATTTCATGAGTTTTTAACCTAAACTCTAGGATTTTCATGGTAGAAATTGGGGGTTTGGGTAGAATTAGGAAATGCCGAAAGTTGAATTTTTGGAAAGTTTGACCGTGGGGTTGACTTTTTGATATCGAGGTCGGAATCCAATTCTGGAAATTGGAATAGCTTCGTTATGTCATTTATGACTTGTGTGCAAAATTTGAAGTCATTCCGGATTGATTTGATGTATTTCGGCACAAGATATAGAATTTGAAAGTTCAAAGTTCATTAAGCTTGAATTGAGGTAGGATTCGTGGTTTTAGCATTGTTTGATGTGATTCGAAGCTTCGCCTAAGTTCGTATGATATTTTAGGACTTGTTGGTATATTTGGTTGAGGTTCCAAGGGGCTCGGGTGAGTTTCGGGGTAGTTTCAGACCATTTCTAGGCTATTCTTAGTTGCTGGTTTTTGGCCATAGAGGTATGCATCGTGATCGCGGACAATTGGTCGCGATCACGAAGAGCAATTTTGCTGTTTGAGCAATGTGAATCGCGATCGCGGAAGCCTTTTCGCAATCGCGTAGAACAAACTTTTGTTGCACTGATCCGACTTTGGAAGCTTATATCTCGCAATCTATAAGGAATTTAGAGATGATCCAAAAATGAAACTTGTAGCCCTTTGTGTCTAATTTTCAGAAAGGTAAATTATTTGTCATTTGGAGTTGTGTAAAAAAGGTTATGATGGATACACAAATGATGCCCCGAAATCATAATCTCCATTAATTAAATAGTTTAAAATAGAATTTACAGGGTAAAATAATAATAATTATGTGAACGACAAAAATGAACAACCAGTAGGAACCCCCAAAACCCGGTGTCACAAGTGCATGAGCATTAACTAGGAAATATAATAAAATACAACATCTGTCATGAATACTAGTTAGACATGATAACATAAATAACTCTGATGGAGACTCTGTATATTGCGGATCGTAACATGGAATGCAGCTCACCGTAAAGTCCCCGCAAATGCCGCACCTCTGCGCCCGGAGGACCACCAAAAACATATATATACCTGCACAATTAGTGCAGCAAGTGTAGCATGAGTACGTAAATCAATGCGACCCAATAAGAATCTAGCTTAAACCCAGATAAGTAGTGACGAGAGGTCGACATCGATACTTGCTAGTGGTCCAATAAGACAGGTACAGAAAGAAGTAAATACATATGGGGCAGAGCAGATAGACGATATGAAAAATATAAATAAGAGGTACAATCCTCCTCTGAACGATAAACTCAAGCTCTCACTAAGCAGTTACCTCCTCAATCGGAGTATATATATATTGGAATTCACCAGATAGGTCGTCACAGTTCAAATCGGGAAAACTCACACATACATTGGCTTCTTGTCAAATATTACACACGATTTCATAAGAGTATTTTATAGAAATGACAAGGCGTGCGGCCCGATCCCATCATAATATGTGCACTGTCGAGGGTCAAATAACACGAACAATAGATACATCTGTTATATTGCCGAGGCGAACGGCCCGCTCCCATGACAGTGTAATACATAATCCTGCCAAGGCGAACGGTCTGATCCCATCAAAATGTGCACACTGCTGAGGGTCGAACGGCACAAACCATGGATGTATCTATTATACTACCGAGGAGAACGGCCCGATCCCATTAGAATAAGAGGCTTTAACGGGTCCTTGACCCCATTTACCAATAAACGTGCGAGTTATAAACTTTAAGGAAAACTTTTCGATGAAAATGCATTGCGCGGGAGAAATTCTTAAGAGGAGTACAATTATTTTGCGGCTAATCATGAAGCCCGTCAAATCTCTACAATAGTAAGTCTATCACTCTACACAAGTCTAGTCTCAAGTCATAATGTAAAATACAGGAATTTAATAAGCAAGGGACAACTCAAATAGTACAGTTATAGCATGGTATGAACCTAAGTCTACCCGGACAATAACATGGATTTTAGCTACGTACGGACTCCCGTCACCTCGTGCGTACGTAGCCCCCGCAACCAGTAGCACATATCAAATACATCACCTAGGGGTAGTTTCCATCTCACAGAGTTAGACAGGAGACTTACCTCACTCCGAAGTTCCACAACTGGCTCCAACACCTCTCAAACACCTCAAACCGATGCTCATCTCTCCAAAACTAGTCAAATAAATCTGCAAATTCATAAATATATACTTTATTACCCATAATCAATCAATTTATAACAATTCCCAACTCCGCTCGAAAAGTCAATAAAATCAACCCTTGGGCCCACACGCCCGGATTCCAAAAATTTTCAACGATAATCATTACCCATAACATTACGAACTCAAATATATAATTTATTCCATTTCCATGTCCAATGTCGTGGTCAAAATCCAAAATACAAAATTCTAGGTTTCTTTCAAAATCCCTCAATTTCTACTAATTTCGATGTTAAAATTCCACATGTGTTTATGAAATATAATCAAAAGTGGTTTAGAAACACTTACCCCCATGAGGTGGATGAAATAGCTCTCCAAAATCACCCCAAAGTCGGCTCAAAGAGAGAAAAATGAGATGAAATGAGCAAATTCCGCATTGGCTAGCATATATATTATGCCCAGTCGATTTTCCGCATCTGCAGAACTCCTTGCACTTCTGCGGCTCCACTTTTGTGGAAGCTACCTCGCAGATGCGGCTTTCCCCTAAGATGTCAGCTTTTTGCTTCTACGGGCCGACAATCGCATATGCGCATCCGCTTCTATGGAAACCACCGCATCTGCGGACTCCTTGCTCGAGCAGCCTTCTGTACATGCGCGCCCATGACTGCACCTGCGATCTTCCAGCCCTAGACTAGTTCCGCTTCTCTGCTCCTCTGTGCGCATCTGCATGCCCGCAGGTGCGGTAAAGTCCTCGTAGCTGCGAATCAAACAAACCTCAAACCCAACCGCTTCTGCGACACCAGGGCCGCTTCTGTGGTCTCGCACCTGCAGCTCTTTCCACGGAGGTGCGATTGCACCAGATCACAACTGCCTCAGAGTTTCTTCCAAGCCCAAACTCGTTCCGTTTCCAATCTGATTCGCATCTGAGGCCCCCGGGACCCTCTCCAAGCATACCAACAAATCCTAAAACATGATACCGACTTAGTCGAAGCCTCAAACCACGTTAAATAACATCAAAATTACGAATTGATGATCGAAACCTTTCTTTAAACTCTCAAACATTCAAAATCTACCTAACGCGTCCTAATCACACTTAAACTTTCCGGAATGGCACCAAACTTTTCGCACAAGTCATAAATCACAATACGAACCTATTCCAAGGCTCGAAAACTTAAACAGACTTCGATAACACCAAAGTCCACTTCAAATCAAACTTAAGAAATTCTTAAACTTTCAAAATGTTAACTTTCCATAATAAGCGATGAAATGCTCCCGGGCGATCCGATACTCAACCCGAATACATGCCCACATCTGAAATCATCATACTATTGGAACCTTCAAATCGCGATTCTGAGGTCGTTTACTCAAAAGTCAATCCTTAGTAAACTCTTCCAACTTAAAGCTTCCGAATTTAGAATTTTCCATTCCGATCAACTCCAAACTTCGCGAAATTCAAATCTGACCACACGTACAAGTCATAATACCTGATGTGAAGCTACTCAAGGCCTCAAACTGCCGGACGACGCGCTATAGCTAAAAATGACTGGCCGGGTCATTACATTCTCCCTCACTTAAGCATATGTTCGTCCTCGAACGTGCCAATAACTGCTCCAGAGTTGCCCCAATATCATTGTTCAACACCTTGTGCACCTACCCGTGCCACCACAACCTAGTTGAGCATATTAGCTCTAGCCAGACTAAAGATTCTCCCTTTTATTTAGTCAATAAGACTTGGAACCAAATTCCAGCCTCCAAATTTCTCTACAAGACCTGATTCTAACATACGAACACCGCATCAATCACCATATAAGTCGATTGCCCATAATAACATCCTCCGACCACAATAGCTGGAATTTCACGAATGTGATGCCCGCAATACACCTCATGACGCATATAAGTCCTGTTCCAACTCTCGAAATACTGCCACGACGGCAGCGATGTGTAGAAACTAATAACTACCTACTGAATCAACAAATCATGGAGTCTTTCCTCCTGACAAGGAACATTACCTTATTCTAAACTGAATAACGATATTTGCTCTTTAATATATCTTGCATAACACCGATCGCACTGATCCCAGGTCCAATAACCTCGTCTAACCCAGTACAAGCTTCTCAGGCAATAAGGCATCTTAGACACTGCCAAAAATCTCATATAACGCCCACAATGCGCCAACAAGCTACAAACTCGAATATGATACATAAGGAAAAATGAACTCTGGAAAAGGACTACCCAGCCTGCGTAACGAATAAAATGACCGAACAGATGCTATGAACCCTTCTTAGAGAATGAGAAACCAAATAAAGAGGAATAAATATAGGGAACCGTACTCAACATCTCATTGTTGCGGCATGCAACCTGATCTACACATGATACCGTTGCAGCGTGCCACCCGATCCAAACATGATATCGTTGTGGTGTGCAACCCGATCCAAATAATCTACTCGTGGCGGCGTGCCACCCGATCCACGCATAATAATAAATAAGGAAATACCCATCAAGCCATAATGCGCATACCAATGAAATACCGAATATCGATCACAAGCAAGCCATGTGCGAAAATACCACCCTGGGGAGACGGATAGCGTAATATGCTACAAAACCTAAGCACGGCTATGGTGCAATAAATGACCTGCATCTCGAGAGCCATCCTGCTCACACAATACCACAAGCTACACGGGACCATAACATATGTGCGAATAATCAATTCGTCTCAATCCGGAACAAACTCCCACAGTTCAAAACCAAAGGACCCGAGCGCCTTCCAGGCATAAACTCTCGCATTAGTGACAGTACCAAAATCTTCATACTTGGTTTCAATCTTTAACAATCAAGTGACTAACATGCCACACTTATACAAATATCCCCATGGGGTACGCTCCCATGACCTTCCGTACCAGGTAGCAAAGTCTACACTTCCATACCATCAACCGTACAAATCTGTAAAGCAATTCAAGAACTCGCAAATCAATACACAATGCTCCTGCCACAAAACACCATTGCCAGGCGACACTAGGATAATGTCATCTTACTCTGAACATCTAAATTCTTCCTGGTTCATCCGAGCTCATGACATTCTTGTCAACACCGAACCGCATTCTTGATCCTAAACTTTCAAATTCCCATGCCACAGAAAATACAAACCTCAAGTCATGATCTAAACCGCCATGACTCTTCCGGAATCCATTTACACCACAAGGCCATTTAATCAAATACCTCCCAAATCAATCAAGTTGTGGTGTATGTCGAGCCCGCACGTATAACCACAAACCACGTGTATAAATTTACACGCTGAAGGAACTAATCATTACCACAATCATGCTGATTTAACCATTACCAACTGTACGAACTTCTTCCAATTCACTCTTGACTTGCCTTAGATATAATAGTAGCTCCATTCATAAATCATAACGAAACTCAACAAAACTCCTCCCGAGTGACCACTTCACGAGACCACATCGTCTCAATACCCATGAATCATCTCGTACCTTCCTCATGTGCACAATAGCATCTCCAACTAGTACACCCATTCTTAATGACATTCAGCAAATACGAAGCTATTTATCCCTTTCCTCTAATACTGCTCTGCAGGCCCGATGATAACATAGAACACTCCAAGCCCCCTTTCATAATCCACTGCAACAACTCGATCCTTAGCCATACAACGGACCTGAAATACTTAGGCACTGTACTTTAATTCTTTAACCCACTAGGACTGTTGTCGAGAGTCACCCACTCTGACCTGGTCCCGAATATAACCAAACTCCAATGCTCTACTAGCACATGAACACCCACTCAAAGAAGTAATCGGCTGAACTATTTTCCTTGTACATCACATCCACAAAAAGTATAAACTTTGAGTCTTCCCAAAAACCTGAACATGAATCGATAAAGCCAGATATAGCACACATCTATCAAATTCTTTGCCCGAATTACCCCTGATGTTTTTATTCCTCAATTATAATAATCCACCAATACACCGATAACCAAGAACCACACAATCAGAAAACCACGTGATCCAATCGTAGAAGGTGGGGCTCCCCCACTTAGCTTTAAGCTACCATTACATAAACCCAGAACCCACGAGGATTCCTCCTTCTCAATTACCATGATCTCGCGCTTTTAACCCGCCAAATTTCTCAAAATCTTCTGTTAAACTTCTCATGAACATTCCGAATTATCCGCCACAATCGCATATTCGACCTTCTGTCGGGTAGTAAGTAGAACTCTTCGCAGAAACTTCATCAGAATCACACAACCGCTAATCTGCTCACAGGAGATCACCCACCTGTGGAATTCCTTACCGACATCTTCCAACGATGTTGCACTGGGTATAACTACCACGAAATCAATAAACTCTCCTGAGCCCATGCTCGCCCAACAGCTATAAAAGTCTGTTCATCCCCCATTGACATCAACTGACTGTTCAACAATACAGTTCCAAACTCGAAGTCATGTTTCACATCTCTCCATTACCAACAAACTCCCCTCTGCCATAATCAAGCTTCCTCCGTCCAGCAACCACCATCCCAAATGAAATGCATAGGCTTAGTCATTATCCATCATGATTCCCAAATCGCTCTAAACTTTCTTCAAGGCAAGTGGCTTCCTACCACATAATCTATATGCTACTCTGTCACTCCCACTTCTCGACCTCTGCTCTTCATACTTGACCTACTAGTAATTTGACAACCGCGAGACACCCCCCACCATGTCCATCCTCATCCTTCGCTGCCCAAATGTTGCATCAAATCAAAATCCATTTATGTAGCACTTGAACTAATAAATTGCTTCCAACTCTAAGCCTCCTAAAAGATCATCTTTCTCGAGCTATCAACATTAGAAGCACCGATTCGATCCCGAAACCACTAGACACCGCTATCTCTGACAACTGCTCCTCCGGCACCATTTCACAACATCCTGCCCCAAAGGCAAATTGAAAAAGACCATAACACCAGTGAACCTTAATGCGTTCAACAAGAATGACGACACCACATCACAATTGAGAATTCCACCACGCTCGAAAATACCAAGTCTCGTTACTCCATCAACCCGAACCTGAACGTCCATAGACCAATTGCCTTTCCTCTACCGGAATATAATGCCAAACCTCTAAATCATGACCTGAGAAATCCTCCTTTCGAGTCATTCACTTCCTCTATCCATAAATAAACACCCTACCATCACACATGCACTATGCGATAACAATTCATGGACATCATAATAATCTGTGCATAGCCTCAAAACCATCGGTAATACAGATACTAAGCTGAAATGACAGAACATCCTTCCGCAAGGTGATGATAATAGCCCACTCGAACATGCAGCGAAAACATCTTGCATCACATATGCGGTGCCATTTACAACTCCTCAAAGCCCAATTGATACCAAGCACTCCACGTCGCATAAGATTGAGTAGGAAGGAAATAAAGGCATAAGCCTCAAAGGAATCAAACCGCACGATACAGAATCAATAAGGGAAGTGCTCCTAATAGCCCTGTAGCCTCTCGAAGATAAGTACAGACATCTCTGTACCGATCCGCAAGACTCTAGTAGACTTGCTCAGGACTCGTGAGACCTAAGTGAACCTAACGCTCTGATACCAAGCTGTCACGACCAAAAATCCACTAAAGGTCATGATGGCGCCTAAAGCCGCCGTCAGGCAAGCCAACGGTTATGGATCAACTTAGTTACTCATTTTATTACTTTCAAAATCATAATCTCCATTAATTAAATAGTATAAAATAGAATTTACAGGGTAAAATTATAATAATTACGTGAACGACAATAACAAACAACCAGTAGGAACCTCCAAAATCCGGTGTCCCAAGTGCATGAGCATTAACTAGGAAATACAATAAAATACAACATCTATCTGGAATATAAGTTAGACAGGAGAACATAAATAACCTTGATGGAGACTATGTATGTTGCGGATCGTAACATGGAATGCAGCTCCTCATAAAGTCCCAGCAAATGTTGTGCCTTTGCGCCCGGAGGACCACCAGAAACATATATATACCTACACAATAAGTGCATCAAGTGTAGCATGAGTACGTAAATCAACGCGTACCCAGTATGTATTTAGCCTAACCCAGAGATATAGTGAAGAGAGGTTGACATCGACACTTATAGTAAATAAATATAGGGCAGAGCAGATAAATGGTATGAACAAATATAAATACGAGGTACAGTCCTCCTCCGAACGGTAAACTTAAGTTCTCACTAAGCAGTTACCTCCTCAATCAGAGTATATATATATATATATATTGGACCTCACCAGATAGTTCGTCACAGTTCAAATTAGCAAAACTCGCAGATACACTAGCTTCTTGTCAAATATTACGTACGATTTCATAGAAGTATTTTATAGAAAGGCTGTGGCGTACGACGCGAAACCATCATAATATGTGCACTGTCGAGAGTCGAAAGACACGAACCATAGATATATATATATTATATTGCCAAGGCGAACGGCCCGCTCCCATAAGAGTGTGATACATAATCCTGCCGAGGCGAATGGCCTGATCCTATCATAATGTGTGCACTGCCGAGGGTCGAACGGCACGAACCATAGATGTACGTATTATACTGTCGAGGCGAACAGCCCGATCCCATTAGAATAAGAGGCTTTAATGGGTCCTTGACCATATTCACGAATAAACGTGCGAGTTATGAACTTTAAGGAAAACATTTCGATGAAAACGCATAGCGCGGTTGAAATTCGTAATAGGAGTACAATTATTTTGCGACTAATCATAAAGCCCGTCAAATCTTTACAATAATAAGTCTATCACTCTGCGCAAGTCTAGTCTCAAGTTGTAATGTGAAATAAAGGAATTTAATAGGCAAGGGACAACTTATATAGTACACTTATAGAATGGTGTGAACCTAAGTTTACCCGGGAAATAACATGAATTTTAGCTACATACGGACTCCTGTCACCTCGTATATACGTAGCCCCCACAGAAAGTAGCACATATCAAATACATCACCTAGGGGTAGTTTTCCCCTCACGGAGTTAGACAGGAGACTTACCTCGCTCTGAAGTTTCATAACCGGCTCCAACACCTCTCAAACAACTCAAACCGATGCCCGTCTCTCCAAAACTAGTCAATAAAATGTTCAAATCCATAAATATATACTTTATTACCCATAATTAATCAATTTATAACAATTCTCAACTCCGCTCGAAAAGTCAAAAAAGTCAACCCTAGGACCCACGTGCCTGGATTCCGAAAATATTCGAAGATAATCATTACCGATAACATTACGAACTCAAATATATAATTTATTCCCAATTCCATATCCAATTTCGTGGCCAATAATCCAAAATACCAAATCCTAGGTTTCTTTCAAAATCCCCCAATTTCTACTAATTTTCATGTAAAAATTCCATATGTGTCTATGAAATATAATCAAACGTGGTTAAGAAATACTTACCCAAAAGAGGTGGATGAAATATCTCTCCAAAATCGCCCCAAAGTCGGTTCCAAGAGAGAAAAATGTGATGAAATGAGCAAATCCCGCATTGGCTAACATATATATTCTGCCCGATCGATTTTCCGTATCTGCGAAACTCCTTGCGCTTCTGTGGCTCTGATTTTGCCGAAGCTACCTCGCAGATGCAGCTTTCCCCCAAGATGCCAGCTTTTCGCTTCTGTGGGCCCATAATCGCATATGCGCATCCGCTTCTGGGGAAACCACGCGTATCTGTGGACTCCCTAGCTCGAGCAACCTTCCGCACATGCGCACCCACGACCGCACTTGCGGCTCCGCAGGTGTGCAACAACATCTGCACCTGCGATCTTCCAGCCCCAGACCACTTCCACTTCTATGCTCCTCCGCCTGCATCTGCATACCCATAGGTGTGGTAGTCCTCGCACCTGCGAATCTAACCAACCACAAACCCAACCGCTTCTGCGACACCAGGGCTGCTTTTGCAGTCTCACACTGCCACGCAGGTGCGATTGCACCAGATCACAGCTTCCTCAGCAATTCTTCCAAACCCAAACTCGATCTATTCCCAATCTGATTCGCATCCGAGGTCCCCGGGATACCGTCCAAGCATACCAACACATCCCAAAATATGATACGGACTTAGTCGAAGCCTCAAACCACATCAAAAAATATCAAAATTACGAATTGACAATCGAAACCTTTCTTTAAACTCTCAAGCATTCATATTTCGCCGAACGGGTCAGAATCAGACTTAAACTTTCCGAAATGACGCCAAACGTTACGCACAAGTCATAAATCACAATACAAACGGAAACTCAAACAAACATCGATAACACCAAAGTCCATTTCAAGTTAAACTTAAGAAATTCTTAAACTTTCAAAATGTTAACTTTCCATAATAAGCGCTGAAATGCTCCCGGGAGATCAGATACTCAACCCGAACATACGCCCACATCCAAAATCATCATACGAACCTATTGAAACCTTCAAATCCTGATTCAGAGGTCAGTTACTCAGAATTTAAACCTTAGTCAACTCTTCCAACTTAAAGCTTATGAATTTAGAATTTTCCATCCGAATCAACTTCGAACTTCTGAAATTCAATTCCCACAACACGTACTAGTCATAATACCTGAAGTGAAGCTACTCAAGGCTCAAATTGCCGGATGATGCGCTAGAGCTCAAAACGACCGGTCGGGTCATTACATTATGAATTAGGTTAACGGAAGTTGATGATATGATGTTTTGGGCAGGTGATGATCGAGTAACTCGGACCATCCGATGGAAGACTGTGACCTCAAAAGAAGAAGTGTTGACCTTCATCAAGGAAGTCTGTCTACCTCACCCTTGGCGTCGATCGATCTGCATCGATGACGCTCGATATGCAGACAAAGGTCTAAAGTATATTTTTTAATTGTTTATGTTAATTTCACAATTTTTTCTCTTTATCGTTTACGAAGTAACAAATGCACTTTAAACCTTTGTCTGCAAAATGCAAAGTACAAAACGGTTTGGCCTCTAATTCTTATTTTCCTTCCACATTTACATTTTCCTTCTTTATGCTTAATTTCTTTCAATTTTTTTTATATTCTTTAATTTATTCTTTTCAAGTTAGTTTTTGATTTAAGATTTTTTTGGTTATCTCTCTAGCTTAGATATTATTTTGAAGATTCTATTCTCATTATTTGTAATATAATAAGTATATGTGATCTGTCATGTAGCATTAGGTTTTTAAAAAATAGCATTATATTATTTTTATTTTTATTTTTATTTTTTGAATTATTTGAAACTAAAATTTCATTGTTATAACTCTACTTATTTGGTCTGTTGTAGATAGCTTTACTTTGCATTTCTGCAAAATATTATTTCTGTGGTTTATACCTGTGACATCCTAGTCACACGACGACAACTTTTATGGTTATGCACCTTTAAAAATAAATAACACGAACTATTATTTAAAAAAAACTAGCAGCAACTTTTATTCAGCCTTCCACTTTCCATTTTCGTAACCATAACCACGTTCAGTGCCATAGTTCTTCACTTTCAAGAGCAAATCTTCCAATCCCTCTTTCAACATTGAAGCCTCCGTGTAGTTCATCTTCTCTATAGGACCCCTCAACCACTCTTGTTGGCTCTCCAAATTCTTATTCTTTTCCTTTAGTTTGCTTCTCAAGTTTAGCGCAAAATCCAGCTGATCTTGCAGAGTATTGATGTCACGACCCAATTACACCTATAGGTCGTGATAGCGCCCAACACTACAGCTAGGCAAGCCAACTGATAAATTAAACGTATATTGATTAAACTTTTAATCCAAGAAAATAATAAAATACCAAATTCTACCAATGTGTGTACCAAGACGTGGTGTCACAAGTGTATGAGCATCTAGTAGATTACACAAAACTTCAAATACTGTCTGAAATAAAAATAGACAAAATAAAAAAAATATACAAGGAGAGACACTGGTAGCTGCAGAACGGCTCAGAAAGGTAGCTCACCACTATGTCCCTGAATAATGTGGGTGTAAGACGGTAGGTCCTCCACTAGTACTTGCCTCAGGTCCTGCACAAAAAGTACAGCAAGTGTAGTATGAGTACGTAAACAACGTGTACCCAGTAGGTATCAAGCCTAATCTCGAAGTGGTAGAGACGAGATGGCCGACTTTGACACTCACTATGGGTCAATAATAATAATTAAAATAAAACTAGAATATATAATTCAGCATTATTCACAGAATATAACAATAATTTATTTAACTAGCAAAAATAATTAAATTCCTTCAAAAGCAACAATTCTCAGTATATTAACTAAATTCCTTCAATTCCAATAAATTTCCAGATTATCAATTAATCTCATTTACAGGAATAACAATAATTATTATTAAGCACGATTTTTGCCGAGGTCGTTCGGGCCGATCCAGAATATTGTATACACTGCCGAGGGACGTGCGGCATGATCCATAGATGCATCTATCTTGCCGAGGCATTCGGCCCGATCCACAAAAAAGGAGGACATTTTCTTATGTACCTCCGGAATAAGAGTATTATTGTAAAATCTATTCGAGAGGATAACAATTTATTTCAACAATTAATTAATCTAAAAAAAGTTAAGCATATGAAGATTTCATATTTTTCTACCTTTCATAACAATTCACAATATATACATCAAATATTTTAATTAATAAAGAATACAATTTACACAAGTAATTCATGCTTTGAGTCGTAAACTACCCGGACTTTAGCATTAATAGTAGCTACGTACGGACTCTCGTCACCTCGTGCGTACGTAACCCCCGCAATTAGCAACAATTATTTAATTTAATCACCTATGGGGTAAATTTCCCCCTCACAAGATTAGACAAGAGACTTACCTCAGTTTGCTCCAATTTAATCCACTAGAAGGCCCTTTCCTCGATTATCCAACTTAGATTGGCTCGAATCTAACCATAAATAATTCGATACAATCACTAAAATTTATAGAAATCAATTCTATAAGAAATACTACATTTTCAATAAAAATCCCAAATTTAATTAAATATTTGTCTGTGGAGCCCACATCTCGGAATCCAGCGAAAGTTATGAAATTCGACAATTCATTCAATTAAGAGTCCAACCATACAAGTTTCACTCAAATCTAACTCCGAATCGATACCGAAATCTCAAAAATTCGTTTCTATGATATTTCTAAAATTTTCCAAATTTCAATCTTAAAACACTAATTAAATGGTGAAAACAATGATATATTTGTGTATATAGACCAAATCCGAGTTGGAATCACTTACCCCAAATGTCTTTCCTTGAAAATCTGTCAAAAGTCACCACTGCTCAAGCTCAAGTTTGTCAAAAATGCCGAATGGGTCGAATGCCTCTGTTCTTATAACTTACATATCTGTCTAGTCGGATCAGGGAGGTCGATCAGGGAGCTTGATCAGGGAGCTCGATCAGGGAGTCCGATCAGGGAGCTCGATCATGGAGCTCAATCTTGGGAGCTCGATCTTGGGAGCTCGATTAGGGAGTCCGATCAGGGAGCTCGATCAGGGAGCTCGATCTTGGGAGCTCGATGAGGGAGTTCGACCATGGGAGCTCGATCAGGGAGTTCGATCGTGGGAGCCCGATCATGGGAGCTCGATCTTGGGAGCTCAATTTTTGAGCCTCGATTTTGGACCTCGATTTTGGGCTCGATCATGTGTTCGATCACAGCCCAGAATTTCCACAGAAGAGAAAATTTGCAGCAGCTGTTTAAGTCTAATTTTTGATCTGTTAACCATCCGAAACTCACCCGAGGCCCTCGGGACCTCAACCAAATATACCAACAAGTCCTAAAACATCATATGAACTTAGTCGAACCTCTAAATCATATCAAACAACGCTAAAACCACGAATCATACCCCAATTCAAGCTTAATGAAACTAAGAATTTTCAACTTCTACATTCGATGCCGGAACCTATCAAATCAAGTCCGATTGACCTCAAATTTTGCACAAAAGTCATAAATGACATAACCGAGCTGTGAAAATTTTCAAAACTGGATTCTGACCCCGATATCAAAAAGTCAACTCCCCGGTCAAACTTCCAAACTTTAAGTTCTCATTTTAGCCATTTCAAGCCTAATTTCACTACATACTTCCAAATAAAATTCCGATCACGCTCCTAAGTCCAAAATCAACATACGGAGCTGTTGGAATCTTCAAAATTCTATTCCGGGGTCGTTTGCACCTAATTCGACATCCGGTCACTATTTGAACTTAAACTTTTAATTTTTCATCAAAATTCCATATCTCGGGCTAGGGACCTCACAATTTGATTCTGGGCATATGCCCAAGTCCCAAATCACGATACCAACCTACCGGAACTGTCAAAACACTGATCTGAATCCGTTTGCTCGAAATGTTGATCAAAGTCAACTCGGTTGAGTTTTAAAGCTCTAATTCATATTTTAATCTATTTTTCACATAAAAACTTTCCGAAAATTTTTACGGACTGGGCACGCAAGTCGAGAAATGATAAATAGTTTTTTTCGAGGTCTTAGAACACATAATTAATTATTAAATTCAAAGATGACATTTTGGGTCATCACATTCTCACCTATAAAACAAACGTTTGTCCTCGAACGGGTTTAGAATTTTACCTGAAGTGCTGAATATGTGTGGATATCTGCTTCGCATGTTTTCCTCGGCCTCCCAAGTCGCTTCCTTGACTGGTTGGCCCCTCCATCGGACTTTAACTGTAGAAATCCTCTTGGACCTCAACTGGCGAACCTGTTTATCAATAATGGCAACTGGCTCCTCTTCATAACCCAAGCTATTATCTAGCTGAACTGTGCTGAAGTCTAACACATGTGATAGGTCGGCATGATACTTCTGGAGCGTAGATACATGGAAAACCGGATGAACTCTCGATAGGCTTGGAGTCAATGCATGCTCATAAGCAACCTCCCCAACTCGTTTCAACACCTCAAATGGGCCTATAATACTTGGGCTCAATTTTTCCTTTTTCCTAAATCTCATGATTCCCTTCATCGGCGAAACTTTCAAGAGAACTTTTTCACCCATCATAAAGGATAAATCGCGCGCTTTCTGATCTGTGTAACTCTTCTGTCTGGATTGTGTTGTACGAAGTCACTCCTGAATCAACTTTACCATTTCCAAGGCATCTTTCACCAAATCAGTACCATATAACTTAGACTCACCGGGTGCAAACCACCCGATGGGCGAACGACATCGTCGACCATACAAAGCCTCAAATGGAGCCATCTCTATGCTGGATTGGTAACTGTTGTTATAAGCAAACTCGGCCAAAGGCAAGAAACGATCCCACTGACCTCCAAAGTCAATCACACATGCCCTAAGCATATCCTCCAAAATCTGAATTGTCCACTCTGACTGCCTGTCGGTCTGCGTATGAAAAGATGTGCTGAGCTCTACACGAGTCCCCAACTCACTCTGTACTGCTCTCCAGAAATGTGAAGTAAATTGAGGACCTCTATCCGATATGATAGAAATTGGCACACGGTGCAATCGAACTATCTCCTGAATATAAATTTGGGCCAACCTCTCTGAAGTATACATAGTCACAACCGGAATGAAATGTGCTGACTTGATCAACTTGTCGATAATGACCCAATCTGCATCAAACTTCCGCAAGGTCCGCGGCAACCCAACTACAAAGTCCATAGTGATGTGTTCCCATTTCCACTCCGGTATAGTCATCTGCTGAAGTAGGCCACTTGGCCTCTGGTGCTTATATTTAACTTGCTAACAATTTAGACACCTAGCTACATGCTCAATAATGTCCTTTTTCATTCGTCGCCACCAATAATGCTGCCTCAGGTCACGATACATCTTCGTAGCACCTGGATGAATAGAATACCAAGAACTATATGCCTCCTCTAGGATCTTTTTCCTCATTCCATCCACATTAGGAACACATAGACGACCTTGGAGTCACAGAAAACCATTCGCACCAATAGTAACTTCCTTGGCACAACCTCGTAGTACTGTTTCACGAAGAACCATCAAGTGTGGGTCATCTTACTGGCGAGCCTTGATCTGCTCAAATAGTGAAGATTGGGCCACAACACATGCAAGAACTTAGCTGGGCTCTGAAATATCCAGCCTCACAAGTTTGTTAGCCAAGGACTGAATATCCGAGGCTAATGGCCTTTCCTCTGCTGAAATGAAAGTCAAACTACCCATACTCTCCGCCTTTCTGCTCAAGGCATCTGCAACCACATTTGCTTTGCCCATATGATACAGGATAGTAATATCATAATATTTTAGTAACTCCATCCATCTGCGCTGCCTCAAATTTACGTCCCTCTGCTTGAAAAAATGCTGCAAACTACGATGATCAGTGTAAACTTCACAAGACACCCCATAAAGATAATGCCTCCAAATCTTAAGAGCGTGAACAATCGCAGCTAACTCCAAATCATGTACCGGATAATTCTTTTCGTGGGGCTTCAGCTGACGTGAAGCATATGCAATAACTTGCCCTTCCTGCATCAATACACAACCCAAGCCGATGCGTGAAGCATCACAATACACTGTATACATCCCCGAAACGGAAGGCAACACTAACACTGGTGTTGTAGTCAATGCTGTCTTGAGCTTTTGAAAGCTTACCTCACAATCATCGGACTATCGGAACGGAGCACCCTTCTGGGTTAATTTGGTCAAAGGTTCTGCAATATATGAAAAACCTTCCACGAACTGACGATAATAACCTGCCAAACCCAAAAAACTCCTGATCTCAGTCGCCGAACTGGGACGATGCCAATTCTGAACTACCTCAATCGTTTTAGGATCAACTTTAATACCATCACCCGATACAATATGTCCCAAAAATGCTACAGACTCAAGCCAGAACTCACATTTAGAGAACTTAGCATATAGCTTTTGTTCCCGCAATGTCTGAAGCACTACTCTCATATGTTGCTCATGTTCCTCCTTACTGCGCGAGTAGATCAAAATGTCATCAATGAAGATAATGACAAACAAATCAATATATGGCCGAATACCCTGTTCATCAAATTCATAAACATTGTCGGGGCATTAGTTAAACTGAAGGACATCACCAGAAACTCATAATGACTTTATCTAGTCCGAAAAGCAATCTTCAAAACATCCGAATCCCGAATCTTCAACTGATGGTACCCCGACCTCAAGTAGATCTTAGAGAACACCCTAGCACCCTACAACTGGTCAAATAGATCATTAATATGCGGCAACGAGTACTTGTTCTTAATAGCGACTTTGTTCAATTGGCGATAATCAATACACATCCGCATTGTTCCATCCCTCTTTTTCACAAATAATACCGGTGCACCCCAATGCGATATACTCGGTCTGATGAACCCTTTGGCTAGTAAGTTTTCAAGTTGTTCTTTCAATTCTTTTAATTCTTTCGGAGCTATGCGATATGGTGGGATAGATATAGGTTGTGTATCTGGAGCCAAGTCAATACAAAAATCAATATCACGATCAGGTGGCATACCTGGAAGATCTAAAGGAAATACATCGGAGAACTCCCAAACTACATGCACTGAATCAATAGCCGGAGTCTCTGCAGTAATATCCCGAACATAGGCTAGATAAGCCAAACAACCCTTCTCAACCATGTGTTGAGCCTTTATAAAAGAAATAACTCGATTAAATGAACTAACAGACGAACTCTTCCACTCTAGCTTAGGCAATGCTGGAATAGCCAAGGTAACAGTCTTGGCATGACAATATAGAATAGCATGATATGGAGATAACCAGTCCATGCCCAGAATAATTTTAAAATTGGTCATCTCGAGAAATAGGAGATCTGCTCTAGTTTCATAACCATAGAATGCAATAATACAGGACCGGTAGATCCGGTTCACAACAACAGAATCTCCTACAGGAGTGGACACATAAACATGAGTACTCAAGGACTCACAAGAAACACCCAGGAATTGAGCAAATAGAGATGACATATATGAATACATAGATCCTGGATCGAATAATACCGAGGCATCTTTGCCGCAAACAGAAATAATACCTGTAATCACGGCATCTGAGTCATCTGCATCTGGTCTGGCTGGAAAACCATAGAACTAAGCTGGAACGCCAACTTGCTGACCTCCACCTGGCTGACCTCTAGCTCTAGGATGACCTCTACCCACCTGTCCTCTACCTCTTGGTGGTCGGACGACTGGTGGAGCAACTAGTCCGGTAATCATAGGCTGTTGACCCTGTTGCACTAGTTTACCCTGAAGCCTGGGGCAAAATCTCAGTATGTGACTGGGATCCCCGCACTCGTAACAACTCTACGGTGCAATAGGCCGCTGACTAAAGGTATGGCCCTGGGGACCTGAATACCCACGGAAAGAATCCTGAATAGCTGGTGGGCGATAAGAACTCTCTGGTATAGCACTGAAATAAGGTAGTACTGGAGCACCCCAAGGAGGCGGTGGTGCTAGATATGGGGGCCTGCTGGAATGCCTTCTCACGAACTGACCTCTGCCCCCCGACGGAGCAGCTCTGAACTCTCCAGAATACCTGAACCGCTTATCTCTCATACCCTGCTCTCGGCTCCGCTGACGTACACCCTCAATCCTGCAGGCTATCTCCACGACTAGCTCATAAGAAGTACCTATCTCAACCTCTCGAGCCATAGTGGCCTGAATGCCAGTATGTAAACCCGCAACAAACCTCCGCACTCTCTCCACCTCAGTAGTTAGTATCATAAGTGCATGGCAAGATTACTCAGAAAACCTCGCCTCATAATCGGTCACTGACATTTGACCCTGCTGGAGCTGCTCAAACTGAAACCTCAACTCTTCCCTCTGAGAGGGTGGAATATACTTGTCCAGGAAGATACGGGTAAACCTGTCCTAAGTTATGGGAGGAGAATCTACTGGTCTGCCAAGAACATAAGACTGCCACCATCTACGGGTTCAGCCCTCTAACTGAAAAGTAGCAAAGTCTACCCCATGAGACTCAAATATCCTCATGTTGTACAGTCTATCCTTGCACCGATCAATGAAATCCTGGGGATCCTCGTGTCGCTCACCCCCAAAGACAGGAGGATGTAGTCTAATCCATCTGTCCAATAGTTTCTGAGGGTCAGCGGCTACAGCTGGCTTGGGCTCAGGTATAGCTGCTGCCACTGGCTGGGCTCCACCTACAAGTAGTGCACCCTAGGTCTAATATACAGCAGTTGCCTGTCCATGGGCCTATGCGGTAGGGGTCTGTGCTCCCCCGCCCGCTTGAGATATGGCTGGGTCTGCCGGAAAAAACCCGGCCTGAGTCATATTGTCCATGAACCGTAGCATACAACCCATAACATCCTGAAATCCTGGTGCAGATGTGAAATCCACCAGAGCTGGCTCTGCCATAGGCACCTCACCCTTTTCGTCAATAATGGAATTCTCTGCTGGACCCACTGGCGGCATAACTGGGTTGGATCCCTCGGGCTGGATCCCTCCCTCGGCCTTTGCCTCTACCTCTACCAACTGGGGGAGTAGCTCTTCCCTGGTCTGGAACCTCATTAGAGCACGTTCTCACCATCTGTGAGAGAATAAGAGAAGGATATTTAGCATTACATTAATTGCACGATGGAATATGAAGAAAGGTAGTTTCCTAACACCCTATAGCCTCTCGAAGATAAATACAGACGTCTCCGTACCGATCGGCAAGACTCTATTAGGTCTGCTCATAACTTGTGAGACCTACGTGAACCTAGTGCTCTGATACCATGTTGTCATGACCCAATTTCACCTATACGTCGTGATAGTCCCAACACTACATCTAGGCAAGCCAACTGGTAAATTAAACGTATATTGATTAAACTTTTAATCCAATAAAATAATAAAATACCAAATTCTACCAATGTGTGTGCCAAGACCTGGTGTCACAAGTGTATGAGCATCTAGTAGATTATACAAAACCTCAAATACTGTCTGAAATAAAAATAGATAGAATGAAAAAAAATACGAGAGACACCGGTAGCTGCAGAACGGCTCAGAAAGGTAGCTCACCACTATGCCCCTAGATAACGTAGGTGTAAAATGGTAGGTCCCCCACTAGTACTTGCCTCAGGTCCTACACAAAAAGTGCAGTAAGTGTAGTATGAGTACGTAAACAACATGTACCTAGTAAGTATCAAGCCAAATCTCGAAGTGGTAGAGACGAGATGGCCGACTTTGACACTCACTACGGGTCAATCATAATAATTGAAATAAAACTAGAATATATAATTCGACATGATTTACAGAATATAACAATAATTTATTTAACTGGCAGAAATAATTAAATTCCTTCAAATGCAACAATTCTCAGTATATTAACTAAATTCCTTCAATTCCAATAAATTTTCAATATATCAATTAATCTCATTTACAGGAATAACAATAATTCCTTAGCTAACAGGGATAATAATCCTTAAATTCCAAAGATTTTCAAATTTATCAATTAGGTTCACAAGCTACAATAAACTATCAAAGTATCATGTAATTATTATTATTAAGCACGATTTTTGCCGAGGTCGTTCGGGCCGATCCAGAATATTGTGTATACTGCCGAGGGACGTGCGGTACGATCCATAGATGCATCTATCCTGCCGAGGCGTTCGGTCCGATCCACAAGAAAGGAGGAAATTTTCTTATGTACCTCCGGAATAAGAGTATTTATTGTAAAATTTATTCGAGAGGATATGAATTTATTTCAACAATTAATTAATCTAAACAAAAATTAAGCATACGAAGATTTCCTATTTTTCTACCTTTCATAATAATTCACAATTATACATCAAATATTTTAATTAATAAAAAATATAATTTACACAAGTAATTCATGCTTTGAGTCCTAAACTACCCGGACTTTAGCTTTAATAGTAGCTACGTATGGACTCTCGTCACCTCGTGCGTACGTAGCCCCCATAATTAGCAACAATTATTTAATTTAATCACCTATGGGATAAATTTTCCCCTCACAAGATTAGACAAGAGACTTACCTAAATTTGCTCCAATTTAATCCACTAGAAGGCCCTTTCCTCGATTATCCAACTTTGATTGGTTCGAATCTAACCATAAATAATTCGATACAATCACTAAAATTTATAGAATCAATTCTATAAGAAATACTACATTTTCAATAAAAATCACGAAATTAATTAAAAGTTTATCCACGGGGCCCACATCTGCGAATCCGGAGAATGTTATAAAATCTAACAACCCATTCAATTACGAGTCAAACCATACCAGTTTCACTCAAATTCGACTCCGAATCGATACCGAAATCTCAAAAATTTGTTTCTATGAGATTTCTAAAATTTTCCAAATTTCAATCTCAAAACACTAATTAAATGGTGAAAACAATGATATATTTGTGTATATAGACCAAATTCGAGTTGGAATCACTTACCCCAAATGTCTTTCCTTGAAAATCTGTCAATAGTCGCCTCTGCTCAAGCTCAAGTTTGTCAAAAATGGCAAATGGGTCGAATGCCTCTGTTTTTATAACTTACAGATCTGTCCAGTCTGATCAGGGAGCTCGATCAGAGAGTCCGATCAGGGAGCTCGATCAGGGATCTCGATCTTGGGAGCTCGATCAGGTAGTCCGATCAGGGAGCTCGATTAGGGAGCTCGATCTTGGGAGCTCGATCAGGGAGTTCAATCATGGGAGCTCGATCAGGGAGTTCGATCGTGGGAGCACGATCTTGGGAGCTCAATTTTTGGGCCTCGATCTTGGGTTCGATCACAGCCCAGAATTTCCAGCACAAGAGAAAAATTGCAGTAGCTGTTGAAGTCCAATATTTGATCTGTTAACCATCTGAAACTTACCCGAGACCCTTGGGACCTCAACCAAATATACCAACAAGTCCTAAAATATCAATCGAACTTAGTCGAACCTCTAAATCACTTCAAACAATACTAAAACAATGAATCATACCCCAATTCAAGCTTAATAAAATTAAGAATTTTCAACTTCTATATTCGATGTCGGAACCTATCAAATCAAGTCTGATTGACCTCAAATTTTGCACACAAGTCATAAATAACATAACAGAGCTGTACAAAATTTTAGAACTGGATTCCGACCCCGATATCAAAAAGTCAACTCCCCGGTCAAACTTCCAAACTATAAATTCCCATTTTAGCCATTTCAAGTCTAATTTCACTATGGACTTTCAAATAAAATTTCGATCACGCTCCTAAGTCCAAAATTATCATATTGAGTTGTTGGAATCATCAAAATTCTATTTCGGGGTTGTTTGCACATAATTCGACATCCGATCACTATTTAAACTTAAACTTTTAATTTTTCATCAAAATTTCATATCTCGGGCTAGGGACCTCGGAATTTCATTCCGGGCATACGCCCAAGTCCCAAATTACGATACGGACCTACCGAAACTATCAAAACATTGATCCGAGTCCGTTTACTCAAAATGTTGACCAAAGTCAACTTAGTTGAGTTTTAAAGCTCTAATTCATATTTTAATCCATTTTTCACATAAAAACTTTTTGAAAAATTTTACGGACTGCGCACGCAAGTCGAGGAATGATAAATAGTACTTTTTGAGGTCAAGGAATATAGAATTAATTATTAAACTTAAAGATGATATTTTGGGTCATCACAATTGAGTTGTGTGTTAAGTGTTATAGAATTGGCTTTTCGGAACATCTGGACATACTTGTCATCAATGCCCGGTGATGATGGTGATGGAGGCCTTTCTTCGCAAACATATTTGTTGATGGTTTCATTTACATTTGGATGACCAAAAGAGTAAGGCTTGTTCCATATAGAGCAAGAGGAGAGAAATCAATAATAAAAAATAGGGAAAAAGGAGAGAAATCAATTAATCTATCGTTACTTCCCACGCCAGGTATTTTTTTATGATGCTTTAAAGTTACGTGACATTAATTATTATGTCCAAGATCTTGGATTTGCATTTTTAATGCACATTTATGCTTAAAAAGTTATATTTGTTGATGGTATATCATGTATATATAGATGACCAAAAAAATATAACTAGGCTTGTAATTACTTGGTGGAAACACGATGATGACAACTTCAGCACCCGTCATAACGGCAAGCTCGTTTGCTTTCTTGAACACACCATTTTGGCGTTTTGAGAAAGACACTTGTCGATTATTCTTTTTTTCTTTCTTCGCGAGACAAACACTTTTGCGACCCTTAATCAGTCTAGTACTTATTCTCAAAGATAATTATGATATAACTAGTATTTATTACTAAGAGTTACTATGTGATATGAACTTTGTAATGTAAAAGCCTAGTATTTATAGAGTTTTTCCAATATCTTTTGTTTTTCAGTTTTGGTAGTTTATATAGATGAATCCAGTTCATTTTTGTAGTGTTCACATGCTATAAGGCAAGTAAATTTAGATACTTAATCATAGTGGTGACTGTACTCTCCATTTTTCGAAAGATTTTCAAAATTTACCTCTACAATATTGTAATGGTCAAGTCAATTTTCAGCCCAGGCCTAGACCAGTGGTGATTTGCTACGTAAGATTATTAATATTTGATACTCTCTTAATAACATCTCTTAATTTGCAAATGGATGAATAAGTATCCTAGTTTAGTTTACCATTATTTTTATTTATATTATCTTTTTTAATTTCGAATTTTCGGTAATTTTCGAGTTGTCGCGGAAGATTATGACATATTTTTATTTATATTCTCTTTTTAGGTATTTTTTATTTTTGGTAATATTCGAACTGTCGCGGAAGATTAGGACATGTTTCAATATTGCTAGTTGAGTTTACCATTGCTTTTCTTTACATTCTTTTTTTGTTATTTTCCTACTTTAGGTAATATTTCAGCTATCTCGCAAGATTGTGACATGTTTCAATGTTTACATCAAATCACAGAAGGTTACATGACAATTATCATTTACATACAATTTAATCATGTAAACATAGTTAATTAATATATATATATATATATATATATATATATATATATATATATATATATATATATATATATATATATATCACCTTAATTTATTACTTAACCATATAAATGGATGCAATTTGGTACAAGCACCAATATATGGATATATAATCAAGCTTTTTCCTCTTACATATAGGCATAATTAGAAATATAGTTTCACGGAAGCAAGTACTATATTTCTTCTTCTTTTTTCTTTTTTTGATAATGGAGAAATCCTCGTAAAACCAGTGACGGTCAGAACTCGGTGGGTAAATTTCTTTCTTTCCTTTTCCCATTCTACTAAATACATCGTAGTCTCTTTAATTATCTATTGACTCTAATATAGGACCCAGATCCACCGTGATCACTAAAAGCTTATTAGGATTTTTAAGATTTAGATGCTTCAAACACGTATTGATAAGAAAATACAAAATCATGTCAATATTCACACTTAAATAAACAGTATATTCATACAATCCAAAAATTGGAATAGTCGATCACATGCGTGCAAGGTAACTCCAATACCAATATTATCAAATAAAATTGAGATGATACAAAATGTAAATAGAACTTAAACCTTTTGTTGTTTAAACCTGCGAATACTATAAAAATAACCAATATATTTCCATATATTCCTTTTTTACCAAAACCAAGTGTTCGGTGTGGATGACTGCATTTAAAAAAATAGCTTTCTTATCTATTGGCAAGTACTACTTTAAAAAACCCTTAACAACCTTTGAAATTATACTATTTGTGGTTTCTTGATATATCCATATAACAATAATAAGTCCTATAAACAACTTCGTTATCAGTCAGGTTACTAGGGCCTTTTAGAATAAAAGTTTGGATCAAATTATTTTTAACTGATGTTGGAATACTTATTTTGGTAAAAAAGAATTAACCTAAATAGTCGTTCACCCGCAATTACTTAAACTAAAAATAGCTGGCGAAAGTACATTACATGTATAATCCATGTATAATATGTGTCGAATCATGTATAATCTATATATAATCGATGTATACTAACTAGAAAAAATAAACAATAAATCTAACGACTATTTGTGTAAAGATACCAATTAATATGGCAAATGCCTACTTGCGGGAAAATTTGGAAAGAACATGTAGGTTATGCTTATCTAATTATTTTATTAGTTTCTTTGAATTATCTATCTCCGTTTTTTGTAATATTCTTATTAGAATCATTGAAAGTTATATGTCATCTTATTAAGATGGCAAGGTAAGATTTATACTCCTATCAAATTGAAAAGCAACATTAAATTTGAAGAAACGCCCCTCTATATATCAGATAGAAAGTTATATATTTTATGCTAGAACTCTTTTTTTGGGGGGGGGGGAGGGGGGAGGGGGGAGGGAGGGGGCACATGGAGGAGAGTTAGACTTAAAACGGCCTTGTTTCCATGGAAAATATAACAAGGGCTTAGATTTAAAGCAAATTACAATGCAAAATGAACCAATAGTAGTAACATATAGATTACAATGTAATATACAGTTAATTCTAAAAAAGATAGATTATTTCACGTACAAATTAAATCAATCACATCTTGCAGCCACTATATAAGTATATATATCTAGCACACAATATATAATATATGCAGACACAATATATATATATATATATATATAATTATATATAATTATCAGTTCTCACAAACTTCACAATTGTAACTGAGAGGTCCTTTCGTTACTTCTTTAGAAGAAATTATAGATATATACTACGAACTTAATAGTTAATATTTACCCACACAGAGCTATCACTAGCAGTGAGGATAAAATCTACATGTAATTGTCTATGTATATATAATAAAATAACCTTAGATACTTAAAAGTTAAAACCACCTTGTCTCTGTATGGTTGATTCTTGTTGGAATTTAAACTAGGGCGCTCTACCACTTTATGGTAAGTTAAAGAAATGAGTAACACCATTCAAAAATATAAAACTTATAAGGCACAAAAGGATGGAATAGCAGGACAAACATAAAACATACTGATAATATTATAAATAACTCCACCCTTACGACAATACACTGGGATGATGTCACGACCCAAAATCTTACCTGTTGTGATGGCGCCCATCTCAATACTAGGCAAGCCGATAATCCCAATAAAATACCATATCTTTTAAGTTTGAAAATATAATATTTAAATTCAGCGGAAGAAATCTCACAAATATAGATATGAATACTCCCAAAACCTGGTGTCACTAAGTACATGAGCATCTAATATGAATACAAAGTCTGAGTGATGAAAAAACGTTGTCTGACAGTATAGAACAATACAATAACTGAGAGAAAGAGAGATTTAAGGTCAGCGGGCGCCAAGCAGCTATCTTGATAGTCTCCAGCGGATTGCACTCTGAGATCTAACAATCGCCGTGTCCGAAAGCATTTGGATCTGCACAAGAGGTGCAGAGTATAATATGAGTATAACCAACTCTATAAGTAACAAGACTAACCTCTGGGCTGAAAATAGTGACGAGCTCCGCAGATACAGTCTAGTACATAAATAATGGTATAGAAATGTAGGCATGCTTTCAAGTTCAACAGTTAAACTCAGTACTAGCAAAATAGATCAATTTTGCATGATATGAGAAATGTGACATCTCAGTGGAAAGACCTCATGTACTACTGGTTAATTATCATTCGGTCACTCGGTATTGTTTATGGCCAATCCAGCCCAGGGATATTCCATTCCGTATATATATACACATCGACTAACAGTCAGTCACTCAGTACCATATAAGACCAATCCAGCCCTGGGATAATTTATTCCCCAATGTAAATGATACGGACAAGATCCATGTTTAGGGAAAATTTATCACAATATAAATAAGTAAGGCAAGTCCATGCCCTGGGAAGTCCATCCCGAATATATAATCATCTACGCTCGCTGGGGGTGTGTACAGACTCCGGAGGGGTTCCTTCAGCCCAAGAGTGATATAAAGCAGTTATGGCCTACTGCAGGCGCGCAGTCCCGATCCGTATAATAATAAAGCCTATAAGGCCTGCTGCACGTGGGCAACCCCGTTCCATATAGTAATAATATATATAAAGCCAATATGGCCTGCTGTAGGCGGGAAACCCCGATCCCATAATTATAGTCACAATGGATGAACATGACTGAGTATGAAATATACATTTTTAAAACATATAAATTCAATAGAACACGACCCCGTGGGTCCCAAAATATCGGCACGTAGCCCAATCATAATCTTTAATATGAGTCTCAGCTCAATTTTCCTAACACGTGAAAAATATTCGGATAATAACATGATTCTTTAATTTTTATAACTTCACAGAATTTGTTCAAGTCACAATTTCTATGGTGCATGTCCACACGCTCGTTAACCATCGTGTTAATCACCTCCAAACAATTTATATAACACCAAATTCGGGGATTCATACCCTCAGAACCAAGTTTAGAAGTATTACTTACCTCAACCTTCAAGCTCCGAAAACACTACAATGCTCTAATTGATTAAAATGTCCAAATACCGTCAACAATTCAATATCTACCATTAGATACCCCAACTACATCAAAACAAATATGAAAAGATTCATAAATATCCATGTAGGTTTCACAAATCGTTAACAAGCCTTCAACCATCACAAATTATCCAATGGGCTCGCCCATTAGACTATTCAATTCCATTCTTATCATTTAATACTCATTTGGAGTCATTAATAATACTATGTTAATTACCCAACATCATCAAGTCACTATTCATTGCCTTCTCCAACAAAACTCTAGGTTCAAGAACATCCATTTCAAGAACTAGTGTTGTATCTTATCCAAATGGTGATTCCCAATTAAATTCGCTCATCAATTAAGTTATCAAGTCTATTGGAATCATTAGAAACTCAAGACATATGTATTTATATCAATTCATCTCTATTCATCTTCTTCTTTAACCAAAAATGGCATTCTCAAGACCCACTCTCAGGATTCATACAATATCCCATTATAACTTCAAATAAAACACATAAACATGCTACCCATTGTAATGACCCAAAATTTTCACCTTCGGGACCATGATTGCGCCTAACATTTCACTTGCTAGGCAAGCCAATGTTAGAATAATATTAGCCATTTTAAACTATTTTAATTTAGTTAATAACAAAGAAATAAATGCGGAAATAAATTCTGAAATAAAGTGATTAATCCATAATAATAGCGGTGTCTAAAAACTATCCAAGAACTGGTGTCACAAATGCACGAGCTACTAGAATAATACAAATAAAAGTCTGAATGAAAAAAAAGCTGTCTGAAAGAAATACACAACTATGATGAAATGGAAGGGGACTTCAGAACTGCTAACGCCATGCAGCTATACCTCAAGTCTCCTGCAAATAGCTGAATCCGAGCAAGTCTATTGTGCGCCGCTAGGATCAACTCCGGTATCTACACAAGAAGTGCAGAGTGTAGTAAAAGTATTACCGATCCATGTATCCAGTAAGTGTCGAGCATAACCTCGACGAAGTAGTTACGAGGCTAATGCAGGTCACTTACATTAACATGTACGCAATAATAGTAATAGTAACGATAATAGGAAAACAGAAATAGAAATTTAATAGGTAAATCATTTCAACGGTCGAAGCCAACTCGACAGTCATAATCAATTATTATTTCAATCAATTTTTATTGCGGAGTGCAACCCGATCCCATAATATATTCATATTCAATTCCGTTGTGGCGTAAAAACCGATCCTCAATATATGTTTTCAATCAATTCTGTTGGGGCGTGCAACCAACTCCTCCAATATATTCATCTCAATCAATTCTGTTGCGGCATGCAACCCACTCCTCCAATAATATAATTTACCAATTCTTATAAAACAAATTACTCTAATAAATGCAATAATTAATATGAAATTATAAGACAACAAACATACAATAATTATAATTTATTTAGAAATAAGTGATGACAAGTAGCAATTAATTATGGAAATTAAGGAGGAAATATGCAATTGAATAATTAGTATGCTAAATGTCAAGTAGCAATTAAGTCACACAGATAAAATAAGCATGTAGCAATTATAGCATGGATCCAAGGCATACTATTGATCAAGGAATATGAGAGAAATAATTAATATAATAATTAATTCATGATTTAAAATAATTTATGATTTTCAAATAATTATGCAAACAATTAATTTGACGATGTATAGACTCTCGTCACCTCGCCTATACGTCGTTCACATGAATTTAACATAACAAATAATTCAAGGGATCTATTCCCTCAAGTCAAGGTTAACCACGACACTTAACTCGCTTCCAACCATATTCAAGATTCCAATAAACCTTTGCCTCGCGAATTTGTATCCGAAACCTTCAAATCTGATCACAAACAATTCAATGTACTTAACACGAATCGTAGGAATTAATTTCATATGAAATTATAAATTTTTGGGATTAAAATAAGAAATTTATTTTAAAAATTGACAGTGGGACCCACATCTCGAATCCCGAAAAACTTACGAGATCCGAACACCCGTTCCGATACGAGTTCAACCATACAAAAATTATCGAATTCCGACATCGGATTGCCTTTCAAGTCCCCAATTAAAGTATTTGAAGATTTCTACCATTTTCAACTCAATCTTTACCCATTTGAAGTCAAAAATCTTCCCACAAACTTATTGGTACAAACATGTATAACTAATACTCTCCCATCCAAGAATCACACTCCCAATCACCCATCTTTACCCAAACTCGAAATTGAAGACTAGGGGTTAGGATCTTACCTCTTGGGTGAAGATCTTGTGATATTTCTTTGTTGTATTTCAAAGCTTGAACAAGATTTTTGATGAACAAAGTACTTGAGCTTCTTACTCTCTCTAGAACTCTCTCACTTCTCTCTAAAAACATCTAGATAATTGCCCCAAAATAAGCCCCAAAGCCTATTTATCAAAATGGGGTCGGGTTATGAAAATAGGAAAATGGACCCTCCGAACTCAGGTATGCGGTCGCCCAATGGACCGCACAATGGGTATGTGGGTCGCACAATGGACCATAAAACTGATGCATAGAACTGGGCTACATTGGTTAGGTCTGCGACCATTTTGCAGTCGCACAATCGGTTTTGCGGTTCGCATAATGATTCTGCGGTCGCACATCTGACCGCAGAATCACATTTTTTCAGCCATTGGTAATTTGGTTATAACTTCTTGTAGGATTGTCCAAATGACGAACGGTTTGAAGCGTTAGAAACTAAACTCGAATACCGTTCATTTGATAGGCTGATCATCATATAAATCCTTATATATATTTAGATATGCTGTCTAAAGTTTGGTCTTGTGCGTACTCATTTGGAACTTTAGTCTATTATGAAATTATCCAACTTGACTTAGACTTAGGCCTCTCCTTAGACCCCACATCACTTATAATATGCCTCATACACTTATTATCATATCAAATTGATATACATCATATTAAAAGTCCTCGAATGAGAAGTGGAGTCCGCCCCCAAACACATAACATAACTTATCTCTTCTTTCAGCAATTTCAATTTCCCGAATTTTTACTAACTCCCAAAATTTCAAAAAATTTCGCCAGAGTTTCCTTTGTAAATAGGCCTATCCACCTGCTAGAGAATCCCATAAACCAATCCTAACAACACATACATAATCCATTCAATGTAACACAACATGAAAACAATATTAACAGTAGCCTCATAAGCAATATATTACTTGAAAAGGAACACGATTAACGTCAACTATCCAGGTGATACGTAACTCATAACAGGTAAGCTCTCAACATCTTCATAGAACACAGAAATAAACATTTAAATTAAAGATGACATTTTTGGGTCATCACATTCTCTACCTCTAAAACAAACATTCGTCCTCGAACATAATTAAAGAATTACTTGAGCTGGTAAAAAGATGTGGATATTTGCTCTGTATGTCAGACTCGGACTCCCAGGTAGCTGCCTCAATCAGCTGACCTCTCAAATGTACCTGAGCTGAAGGATAACTCTTAGACCTCAACTGACAGACCTGCCGAGCTAGAATATCTACTGGCTGATCCTCATAAGTCAAGTCTTTGTCCAATTGAACTGAGCTGAAATCTAACACATGGGACGGATCACTATGATATTTTTGGAGCATGACTACATGGAATACCGGATGAACTGCTGATAAACTAGGTGGTAGTGCAAGCCTGTAGGCTACTTCACCCACCCTTTCAAGAATTTCAAAGGGTCTGATATACCTAAGGCTCAACTTGCCCTTCTTTCTGAATCTCATTACACCTTTCATAGGTGAAACCCGGAGCAATACTCTTTCTTCTTCCATGAATGCAACATCACTAACCTTACAGTCGGCATAAATTTTTTTCCTAGACTAATCCTTGTGAAGTCGATCCTGAATAATCTTGACCTTATCAAAGGCATCCTCTACCAAATCGGTACCCAACAACCGAGCCTCTCTCATTTCAAACCAGCCAACTGGCGAGCGACATTGCCTCCTGTATAATGCTTCATATGAAGCCATGTGAATGCTCGACTGGTAACTGTTATTATAGGCAAACTCCACAAGTGGCAAGAACTGATCCTAAGAACCTCCAAAGTCTATAACACAAGCGCGAAGCATATCTTCCAATATCTAAATAGTGCGTTCTGACTATCCGTCTGTCTGTGGATGAAATGCTGCACTCAACTCAACCCGTGTGCCTAACTCACACTGTACAACTCTCCAGATGTGCGAAGTGAACTGCGTACCCCGATCTAAAATATTAGACACGGGCACACCGTGAAGGCGGACAATCTCTCAGATGTAAGTCTCTTCTAACCGCTCTGAAGAATAGATAATTGCCATTGGAATGAAATATGCCAACTTTATCAACCTATCCACAATGACCTATATTGAGTCAAACTTTCTCTGAGTCTGTGGGAGTCCAACAACAAATTCTATAGTACTACGCTCCCACTTCCACTCAGGAATTTCTAACTTCTAAAGTAAACCACCAGGTCTCTGATGCTCGTACTTAACTTGCTGACAATTCAAACACCAAGCTACATATGCAACTATATCATTTTTCATTCTTCTCCACCAACAATGTTGCCGCAAATCTTGATACATTTTTGTGGCACCTAGATGAATAGAATACCGGGAACTATGGGCCTCTTAAAAAATTAATTCAAGAAGCCCATCCACATTAGGAACACAAATACGACCATGCATCTGTACAACTCCATCATCTCCCACATCTGCCTGCTTGGCACCACCATGCCACACTATGTCCTTAAGGACAAGCAAATGGGGATCATCATACTGTCGTTCTCTGATGTGCTCATACAAGGAAGACCGAGCGACTATGCAAGCTAGAATTTGATTGGACTCTGAAATATCTAACCTCATGAACTGATTGGCCAAAGTCTGAACATCTGCAGCTAATGGCCTCTCACCAACCGGAATATACGCAAGGCTGCCCATACTCACAGCCTTTCTACTCAAAGCATCAGCCACCACATTGGCCTTTTCAGGGTGATACAAAATGGTGATATCATAGTCCTTCAACAGCTCCAACCATCTTCTCTGCCTCAAATTGAGATCTTTTTGTTTGAACAGATATTGTACACTACCATGATCAGTAAATACCTCACACGAGACACCGTAAAGGTAATGCCTCCAAATCTTCAATGCATGAACAATGGCTGCCAATTCTAAGTCATGAACAGGGTAATTATTCTCGTGAACTTTCAACTACCGCGACGCATATGCAATCACCCTGCCATCCTGCATCAATACTGCACCAAACCCAATGCGAGATGCATCACAATACACCGTATAAGATCCTGAACCTATGGGTAATACCAACACTGGTGCCGTAGTCAAAGCATTCTTGAGCTTTTGAAAGCTCAACTCATACTCGTCTGACCATTTGAATGGGGCACCCTTCTGAGTCAATTTTGTCCATGGAGATGCTAAAGATGAAAATCCCTTCACAAACCGGCAATAATAACCTACCAGACCCAGGAAACTCCGGATCTTTGTAGCTGAAGTAGGTCTAGGCCAATTCTGAACTCCCTCAACCTTCTTAGGATCCACTTTTATGTCTTCTGCCGATACAACATGCCCCAAAAAGGTAACTGAGTCTAACCAAAATTCACATTTTGAAAATTTGGAGTATAACTGATTATTCTTCAAAGTTTGAAGCACAATTCGAAGATGTTGCTCATGCTCCTACCGACTGTTGGAGTAAATCAAGATATCATTAATGAATACAACCACAAAAGAATACAGATAGGGTTTGAATACCTGGTTTATCAAATACATAAATACTGCTGGGGCATTTGTCAGCCCAAATGACATCACTAGAATTTCATAATGCCCATACCCGAGTCCGAAAAGCTATCTTCGGGATATCAAATGCCCTAATCTTTAATTGATGATAGCCAGACCTCAAGTCAATCTTCAAAAATACCTTGGCACCCTGAAGCTGATCGAATAAGTCATCAATTCTTGGCAATGGATACGTATTCTTGATAGTAGCTTTGTTCAACTGCCGATACTCTATACACATTCGCATTGAACCATCTTTCTTCTTTAAAAATAACATTGGTGAACCCTAGGGTGAGACACTAGATCTAATGAATCACTGATCAAGCAAGTCTTGTAACTGCTCCTTCAATTCTTTCAACTCCAACGGGGCCATATGGTATGGTGGAATAGAAATGGGCTGAGTACCCGGAGCCAAATCAATATATAAGTCAATATCCCTGTCGGGTGGCATCCACGGCAAATCTGCAGAAAATACTTCTGGAAATTCTCGAACAACTTGTACTAAGTCCATAGAAGGAACATCTGTACTAGGATCGCGAATATAAGCCAAATAGGCTAGACAACCCTTCTCGACCATACGCCGAGCTTTCACGTAAGAGATAACTTTGCTAGTGAAATGGCCAAGAGTCCCTTTCTACTATATTCGAGGTAACCCTGGCATGGCTAAGGTCACCGTCTTGACATGACAATCCAATATAGCATGATAAGGTGACAGCCAATCCATACCTAGTATGACGTCAAAAACTACCATGTCGAGAAGTAGAAGATCCACACTAGTCTCAAGACTCCCAATAGTAACCATGCACGAACGATAGACATGATTTACCATAACAGAATATCTCATAAGCATGGACACATAAATAGATGCACTCAGAGAATCACGAGGTACAACCATATATGAAGCAAAGTAGGAGGACACATAGGAGTGAGTAGATCCAGTATCAAATAAAACTAAAGCATCTATGTGGCAAACTGGAATAATACCTGTGATCCCGACATCGGGTGACTCGACCTCAGTTCTAGCTAGAAAAGCATAAAATCGGGGCTTGGCCCTACCAGTCTGAACTACATCTCTAGGACAGGCCATAGCTCGCTAGCCTCCACCTCTAACAGTCTGACCCTGGCTCTAGCTGGTCGGGTGGGCGGTGGAGCAACCGGTGCCGGTATGATGGCACAAGAATTTTGCTGAGATATGTTGCTCAACAACCTAGGTCAATGCCTCCTGATATGACCAATGTTCCCACACTCACAACACACATCCTGCTGTCGTGGCTACTAAAGCTGAAGCTCACCCCAACGGGTCGGAGAGCCGCCATAGTGACTATGGAGTGGTGGTGCACTGATAGGAGATGGATGTGCACTAAATGTTGGCTGCACAGAGTAAGGCATAATAGGACTATGACTCCTTGAATCACCGTGAGATGCCTGAAGTACTAAATAAAATGGCCTGGGAGGATGACCCCTACCCTAAGTACTCCTGCCTCTAGATGAGGTGCCTCTGAAATTACCGGAATAACGGGGCCACTAATATGACACTGGCCCTCTCTCCTGTTAAAGAACCATCTCGATCCGCCTGGAGACATTAGCAGCCGTCTGAAGAGAAATCTCACTCCCAGTCTCCTTGTCTATCTGTAGGTTGATAGGTTAAACGAGTCCATCAATGAACCTCCTTACCCACACTCTCTCGGTAGGAAGCAGAAGAAGAGCATGACGGGCTAGATCCATAAAATGGGTCTCATACTGAGTGACTGACATACTTCCCTGCTGGAGACGCTCAAACTGCTTGCGATAATTCTCCCTCAGTGTGATATGAAGGAACTTCTCCAGAAATAGCTGCGAGAACTGCTCCCAGGTAAGTGCAGGCTAACCAACTAGTCTAGTAAATACAAAATCTTTCCACTACCTCTTAGCGGATCCAGTCATCTAAAACACAACAAAATCAACCCTATTGCTTTCGACTATCCTCATGTTTTGCAATACTTCAAAGCCGCGGTCAAGAAAATCTTATGGGTCCTCAGAAGGTGTACCATTGAAATGGATAGAAAATAGCTTGGTAAACTTGTCCAACCTCAACAAAGCCTCAGAAGACAAAGTATGCCTATCACCGACTTGTGTTGCAATAACTGGTTCAACTACCCAAACTGGATAGGCTATTGGAGCCTGATACTGTGAAGCCATCTGCTTCGGAGCATGAGTAGTGGGAGTATGTGCTCCCGCTAGCCCGTGAGACGGCTGGTGCAACTGGAAATGTACCATTTTGGGACACGCCCTCCAAAAGGCTAACCAAACGGACTAGAGCGTCCTGAAGCACTAGAGTAGCTATGTATCCTTCCGGGACCTGAACTGGTCCAACAGGTATAGTCTGAACCGGAACCTCCGCTCCCAAATCCTCCTGAGGTTCTACAACAGGTGTTGCTTTTCGAGCTCTAGACTGAGCTCTACCTCGGCCTCTGCCTCGGCCTCTAGCGCGAACTCGACCTCGACATCTACCCCTGGTCATAGTTGTCACCGGGGGCTCTGGTGCCTGTCCGTTGGTAGATGTATTACGTGTTCTCACCATCTGCGAGAGAATAAGAGTAGAATGGCTCAAACATCGATGATAGAATAAAATCGCACGATAGAGTAGAATAGAAGTGAAATTCTTCCTAAACTCTATAGCCTCTAGAAGATAAATACAAACGTCTCCATACCGATCCTTCAGACTCTACTAAGCTTTCTCGTGACTCGTGAGACATATGTAACCTAGTGCTCTGATACCAACTTGTCACAACTCGAAATTTCTACCTACGGGACTGTGATGGTGCCTAACATTTCACTTGCTAGGCAAGCCAACGTTAGAATAATATTAGCCATTTTAAACATTTTTAATTTAGTTAATAACAAAGAGATAAATGTGGAATTAAATTCGAAAATAAAGTGCTAAATCCATAATAGTAGCGATATCTAAAAACTATCCCAGAATTGGTGTCACAAGTGCATAAGCTAGTAGAATAATACAAATAAAGGTTTGAATGAAAATAAAGTTGTCTAAAAGAAATACACAACTATGATAAAGTGGAAGGGGACTTCAGAACTGCGAACGCCATGCAACTATACGTCAAGTCTCCTGCAAATAGCTGAATCAACAAGTCTACTGTGTGACGCTAGGATCAACTCCGGTATCTGCACAAGAAGTGCAGAGTGTAGTATGAGTACAACCGACCCCTTTTACCCAGTAAGTGCCGAGCCTAACCTCGATGAAGTAGTGATGAGGCTAATGCAGGTCACTTAATAGGTAAATCATTTCAACTAGGTAGTCATAACCAATTATTATTTCAATCAATTTCCGGCATGCAGCCCGATCCCATAATATATTCATATTCAATTTCGTTGCGGCGTGCAACCCGATCCTCAATATATGTTTTCAATCAATTATGTTGCGGCGTGCAACCCGCTCCTCCAATATATTCATCTCAATCAATTCTGTTGCGGCGTGCAACCCGCTCCTCCAATATATTCACTTTCATTTCTGTTGTGGTGTGCAACCCGCTCCTCCAATAATATAATTTACCAATTCATATAAAAGATATTACTCCAATAAATGCAACAATTAATATGAAATTATAAGACAACAAACATACAATAATTATGATTTATTTAGAAATAAGTGATGACAAGTAGCAATTAATTGTGAAAATTAAGGAGGAAATATGCAATTTAATAATTAGTATGCTAAATATCAAGTAGCAATTAAGTCACACAAATCAAATAAGCATGTAGCAATTATAGCATGGATTCAAGGCATAATATTGAGCAAGGAATATGAGAGAAATAATTAAAATAATAATTAATTCATGATTTAAAATAATTTATGATTTTCAAATAATTATGCAAATAATTTATTTGGCGACGTATAGACTCTCGTCACCTCGCCTATACATCGTTCACATGAATTTCACATAACAAATAATTCAAGGGTTCTATTCCCTCAAGTCAAGGTTAACCACGACACTTACCTCGCTTCATAACCACATTCAATATTCCAATAAACCTTTGCCTCACGAATTCATGTCCGAAAGCTTCAAATCTGATCACAAACAATTCAATATACTCAACACGCATCGCAGGAATAAATTCCATATGAAATTACAAATTTTCCAGATTTAAATCCGAAATTTATTTTTTAAAAATCGACAGCGGGACCCATGTCTTGAATCCCAGAAAAACGCATGAAATCCGAACACCCGTTCCGATACGAGTTCAACCATACAAAAATTATCGAATTCCGACATCGCATTGCCTTCCAAATCCTCAATTAAAGTCTTTGAAGATTTCTACCATTTTCAACTCAATCTTTACCCATCTGAACTCAACAATCTTCCCACAACCTTATTGGTACAAGCATGTATAACTAATACTCTCACATCCAAGAATCCCACTCCCAATCACCCATTTTACCCAAACTCGAATTTGAAGACTAAGGGTTAGAATCTTACCTCTTGGGTGAAGATCTTGTGATATTTCCTTGTTGGATTTCAAAGCTTGAACAATATTTTTGATGAACAAAGCACTTGAGCTTCTTTCTCTCTCTCTAGAACACTCTCACTTCTCTCTAAAATCATCAGATAATTGCCCCAAAATATGCCCCAAAGCCAATTTATCAAAATGGGGTCGGGTTATAAAAATAAGAAAATGGACCTTCCAAACTCAGGTATGCGGTCGCACAATGGGCCGCACAATGGGTATGCGGGTCGCACAATGGACTGCAAAATTAATGCCCAGAACTGGGCTACACTGTTCAGGTCTTCAACCATTTTGCAGGCACACAATCGGTTTTGCGGTTCTCGAAATGATTATGCAGTCGCACATCTGACCACAAAATCACATTCTTCTAGCCTTTGGTAATGTTGTCATAACTTCTTGTAGGAGTGTCCAAATGACGAACGGTTTGATCATCATATAACGCCTTATATATATTTAGATATACTTGTCCAAAGTTTGGTCTTGTGCGTATTCATTTGGAACTTTAGTCTATTATGCAATTTTTTTGGTCTTGTGCGTATTCATTTGGAACTTTAGTCTATTTTTCAACTTGACTTAGACTTAGGCCTCTCCTTAGACCCCACATCACTTATAATGTGCCTCATACACTTATTATCATATCAAATTGATATCCATCATATTAATAGTCCTCAAATGAGAAGTAGAGTCCGCCCCTAAACCCATAACATAACTTATCTCTTCTTTCACCCATTTCAATTTCCCGAATTTTTACTAACTCCCAAAATTTCCAAAAATTCCCCTAGAGTTTTCTTTGTAACTGGGCCTATCCACCTGAAAGAGAATCCCAGAAACCAATCCTAATAACACATACATTGTAACGACCCGACCAATCGTTTTGAGTATTTGCACTTCGCTTGGTTGTTTGAGGAAACGAGTAGCTCTATATGATGTATTATGACTTACGCGAATCGTCGGTTTTGGTTTTCAGGTTATTCGAAATTGATTTGAATGAATGATTCTCAGCTAGAAGCTTTAAATTTGAAAGGGTTGACCAAGTTTGACTTTTAGCATTTGAACTCGGATTGGAATTTTGATGGTTCCATTAGCTCTGATGGGTGATTTTGGACGTCGAAGCGCGTCCGGATTTTGATTTGGAGGTCCGTGGTTGAATTTGGCTCGAAATGGCAAAAGTTGAAATTTTGAAAAGTTTGACCGGGAGTGGACTTTTTGATAACGGGGTCGGCTTTCGATTCCGGAAGTTGGAGCAGGTCTGTAATGTAGAATGTGACTTGTGTGCAAATTTTGAGGTCAATCGGACATGATTTGATAGGTTTCGGCATCGATTATGGAAGTTTAAAGTTTCAAAGTTCATTGAATTCGAATTGAGGTGTGATTCATCATTTCGATGTTGTTATGTGTGTTTGGACAGTGTCCTGAGGGGCTCGGGCATGTTTCGAATTGATTTCGGAACATTTTTCTTCATTTTGGTACTGTTGTGTTCTGGTGTCTCAGCTCTTCATCGCGTTCACGTGGCAAGTGTCACGAACGTATAGTGTATTTTGACGGCAACAACAATTGTTCTTCGCGATCACGTAGAGTTGGGGCAAGTCCTCTTCACGTTCGCGTATGGAGGATCGCGTTCACGTAGTGTTGAGGTTGGCAGCTGGGAATTTGAGCGTTCTTCTATGCAATCGCGTAAGATTAGTCTTATTCGCGAAGCTTTGGCAGCAGTGTTCATCACGTTCGCGTGGGGTGTATCACGAACGCGTAGAGACTTTTGTGGCAGTGTGAGTTTTATTCATCGCGAACGCGATGGTTTTCTCGCGTTCGCGAAAGTGGATGTCTGGACAGTTTATATAGTACTCTATTTCGAAGGTTTCAGACATTTTTATATTTTAGGAGCTATAGAGCTCGGATTGAGGCGATTCGTGGAGAAAGTTTCATCACAAGGATTGGGGTAAGTGTTCTCTACTCGGTTTTGGTTATATTTCATGAATCTACCTTCATTTTTGGTAATTGGATTGTGGATTTTAAATAGGAAATTGGGGGTTTTGGCCTAAAGTTTCATAATGTGAATTTTTGAGTTTTGAACATCGAATTGGAGTCGGATTTGAGTGAAACTAGTATGGCTGGACTCGTAATTTAATGGGTTGTTGGATTTTGTAAATTTTTTCGGGTTCTGAGGTATGGGCCTAGGTTGGGCTTTTGGCCGATTTTGGGCTTTTGATTCAAGATTTGATCTTTCTCGACCAGGATTGGTTCCTTTAGCATTGTTTGATGTACTTGAGTTGTTTTTTGTTAGTTTCGATCTATTTGTAGGTTAGAACTCGCGGGATGGCATTTTGGAGCATCGCTTGGCTTGCTCGGTGTTGGAATTGGTTTGTTCGAGATAAGTAACTCTTCTAATCTTAGTGTTGAGGGTATGAAATCCCGCAATACGTGTTATGTGATTGGTATTGAGGTAACACACATGCTAGGTGACGGGCGTGTCGGCGTGCACCATGTGAATTGGGACTCTATTGTTTCTATGGCACTGTATAGTTGTCCTATTTTGTTGATATCCGTGTTTTCACCGTGTTATAAAGTAATTGAGTTGTCAATCATGCAAGATATCATGTTTAGGCATTATGCCGATATTGTTTTGACCCATAGTGGTTGTTTCTTACTATCATCTCAGTGATTTCATTGATATTTCGTACTCAGTCATATTCATGCATTCATATCATATCTCAGTCTCAGTTGTTATTTTTTGATACATCATATCATTGTTGTCGGGATTGTTTCATGGCATTGTGAGCCCGTGAGTGAGACTGGAGAATGATGACTGAGTGAGGCCGAGGGCCTGAGTAAGATTGATATTTTGGGATCGGGCTGCACGCCGCAACATGTTATATTGATATTTTGGGATCGGGCTGCACGCCGCAACGATATAGCGCTTGGGTTGAAAGGAGCCCATCTAGGAGTTTACACCCCCCCAATGAGCGCAGTCGACTATAATCAGGGATCGAGCTGCACGCCGCAGCGGGTATTGTACATCGGTGAGTGATTGAGTGTGCTGAGCATAGTGAGAGTGAATGCGGGACAATGAGGTTAAGTACTCGTAGAGTGTGAGTACATGAGCTCATCATTGAGATGCATTGCATTTGACATGCGTACTTGTGATACATGCATAGAGGTGCATTTACTTCTGCTACCCATTTGTGGGGACATTTATGATTTTACCTGTATCTTGGCATGTAGGCATAGAGACGTACTTTCCTCATGCTATATGAAAATGAGACATCTTACTTATTATTGAAAGAAGTTTTGGGAAAAATCATAGTTTTCAAACTTACTCGTATTTTGGCTTTTTCGGTAAAAGATTTGGGTTTTCACTGAGATACTTGAAAAGAAATGCCTACTTTTCTGGAAATGTGAACAAACTGAGCCTTTTATTTCTGAGATACTCTTTTATTACTTGTACTATGCTGTTATGTTGAGTTGTGAAATATTGGTGTTGGACCCGACCTTCGTGTTAGCTCGTCACTACTTTCAACCTAAGGTTAGGTTTGTTACTAATTAAGTAAATGGGGTCGGTTGTACTCACACTACACTTCTACACCTTGTGTCCAGATGTTGGATGCTGATATTGCTGTATTCGATGGGAGCTGGATTGAATATGTACCTGTGTCTTGGATGTAGTTGCCTCTTGTTCGTGGTAGCTTTAGATCTGTAAAAATCTATTTATGTACTATTCAAACAGACTATGTATTTATTTCATTTCCCCTTTGTAAACTCTATTCTTAGAAGCTCATTATTTGTACTACCAATTTTTTGGGAATGTATTAGATTCGGATATTTCTTTACTTAATTGCTTTATTAATTGTTACTTGAATTGGTTAGTGGTTAATTGGCTTACCTAGCGGGTTAGGTTAGGTGCCATCACGACTAGTCGGATTTTGGCTCGTGACATACATAATCTAATCAACGTAACACAACATGAAAACAATACTAACAGTGGCCTCATAAGCAATATATTACTAGAAAAGAAACGCCATTAACATCAACTATTCAGGTGATACGTAACTCATAACAGATAAGCTCTCAACATCTTCATAGAACATACAAATGAACGTTTAAATTAAAGATGATATTTTTGGGCCATCACACCCATACTCCAATATGACATATATATGAAGCTCAAGTGAAGGGATTGCCTCTTGGTGGAAGAATCTAACTTTTTCTCTTTTTGGTGTTCTTGAAGATTCAACCCATTTCCTGTGGATTTGATCCATAATAATGTTAGTGTTATCACTAAATGATGTTATATAATCATCCTTGTGCTAAAACAACTTACCTTGAAGTGTATCCATGGTGGAAGAGCTCATCCTTCTCTCTAGAAATCAATTCCAAGTTGAAGAACTAATATTTTCTCTCTCTAAACCCCTTGTTTCAGCCCCTTTAAAATGGCCCCTAAAGCTGCGTAGGCTACGCAGGGTGGACTTCTATCCCCCTTTAGTTAGAAGCTGCTGGATTTGACTACGCAATGGTGCGTAGGCTACGCTGCTATGTTGCGTAGGCTACTCTACTATGTTGCGTAGGCTACACAAGACTCGCATAGCTGTTCTTCCACCCTTTAGTAAATAGGTCCTAACTTCTTGAGGGAATCTCTAAATAACAAACGGTTTAAATCAGTAGAAACTACACATAGACCTTGCCTTTGATAGGCTATACACCATATAAACCTTCATATCTTGAGAGTTATGATCATTTAAATTTAGGTCTTGTGCGAACTTACTTGAAACTTTACCCTATCGTATAATTTCCAACTTGACTTAGCCTTGGGGCTCTTCTTAGACCATAAACCATTCTTAATGCACCTCATACATATATTATCATAATCAATTGATATTATTCATATTATTAGTCTTGTTCATACCCGAATTAATATAATTAGTACCTGCCAATCTTCTTATTGGTCTTAAAACACTCCGAAATTTTTCGGGGTGTTCCATTCTCCCCCACTTAAGAACATTCGTCCTCGAATGTTTTGCAAGTCACTATTAGGCACAGTATTATCCTTATTTCACCTTAACCATCATCGTTAAATGTTTTTGACTTCATATTGATCTTAGATATTCTTCCTACATTTCAACTTTCTTAAGGCCCCAAAGTTTGGCTAACACTCTAAATTCTTAAAAGTTTTGGCAGAGTATCCCCTGTAACTGAAACCATCCAAATAATTCAACTTGTCCAGAACAAGCCCCCACATGGGCACCAATTTCAACATAATTCAACAACCAAATATCTTTACATAATATGATGTCTAGGCCCCACACGGCCTCACATATATTCTCAATGTACAACAACAAACTAAGCCCCACATGGCTGTGCATATACAAAATTACATCAAACAACACTAAAACCATGAATCATGCCCCAATTCAAGCTTAATGAAACTAAGAAATTCCTACTTCTACATTCGATACCGAAACCTATCAAATCAAGTCCTATTGACCTCAAAATTTGGACACAAGTCATAAATGACATAACGGACTTATTCAAATTTTCAGAATCGGATTCCGGTCCTGAGATCAAAAGTCAATTCCCCGGTCAAACTTCCAACTTAAATTTTTATTTTCACCATTTCAAGCCTAATTTATCCACGTGCTTCCAAATAATTTTCCGAACATGCTCATAAGTCCAAAATCACCATACGGAGCTATTGGAATCATCAAAACTCTATTCCGGAGTCATTTACACATAAGTTGACATCCGGTCAATATTTTAACATAACCTTTAAACCTTGGGACTAAATATTCCAATTCATTCCAAAACCTTGTCGGACCCGAACCAATCACCCCGCCAAGTCACATAACAACTGTAAAGCACAAATTGAGCAGTAAATGGGGGAACGGGGTTGTAATACTCAAGACCAACCTCTGGGCTCAAAAACAACCATGGATTCGGGTAATTTAACTAATATTGAGTTAGAAACAATTACCCCGTTGTTTTCCCTGAAAATCTCCTGAAAATCCTCTCTCCGAGCTCCAAATCGGTAAAAATGGATGTCCAATTTTCAGAACTTAAACTCGCTGCCTAGTGATTTCTTCTATGCGATCGCGGACCAACTCACGCGATTGCGAAGCACAAATTTTCATTGCCCAAAAATAACTCTACGCGATAGCAGAAAATTCCTCGCGATCGCGAAGCACAGTCTCTGCAAGCCTACACTATCACGAATCTTCTCATGTGATCGCGAAGCATTAAGCACGTGGCCCAGCTCCTCCCTCTATTCCTCTTCGCGAACGCGGCCTAGCCCACACATTCGCAATGCACATCCTTGCCAAACCTACGCGATCGCGGTTAACGACACGCGATCGCGAAGAACAAAAATCAACACTGCCTCAATAAGCCTACGCGATCGCCGGTGCCTTCATGCGATCGCATAGAACAAATCTTACCTCTGTCCAAAAAAGCCTATGCGATCGCGGACCTTCTCACGCGATCGCATAGAAGGAAACGAGTAACAGAAAACCAGCATTTTTAGCAGTTTACCAAGTCCAAATTTCGATCCATTAAGCATCCGAAACTCACCCTAGGCCCCCGAGACCTCAACTAAATACACCAACAAGTCATAAAACATGATACGAACTTAGTCGAAACCTCAAATCACATCCAACAACGCTAAAACCACGAATCATTCACCAATTCAAGCCTAATGAACTTTGAAACTTTCAATTTCTACAAATGACGCCGGAACCTATCAAATCACGTCCGATTGACCTCAAATTTTGCACACAAGCCATAAATGACATAACGGAGGTATTCCAATTTTCAGAATTGGATTCCGACCCCGATATCAAAAATTCAACCCCAGTCAAACTTCCAAAAAAATTGACTTTCGCATTTCAAGCCTAATTCCTCTACGGACCTCCAAATAATTTTCCGGACGCGCTCCTAAGTCCAAAATCTCTATACAGAGCTATTGGAATCATCATAATTCAAATCCGAGGTCGTTTACACATAAGTCAATATCCGGTTAACTTTTCCAACTTAAGTTTTCAATTATAAGACTAAGTGTCTCATTTCACCCCGAAATCCTTCCGGACCCGAACCAACTAACCCGGTAAGCCATAAAAAACTTTAAAGCATAAAGTTAGCAGTAAATGGGAGAACGTGGTTATAATACTCAAAATGACTGGCCGAGTCGTTACATTCTCCCCCACTTAAACATACGTTCGTCCTCGAACGTGCCAAGAGTTATTTCCAAGCCACCAAATCACTATTCCATCATACCACGCACGAACCCGGGGGTGATCCCACGTCATCGTATTATATATAGGCGTGACAACACAATACAACTGAAAATCATTAATTTAACCTTAGCCCATAAACTTAGAACCCAAATTTCCGACATCTAGAATTCTTTTCAAGACACGAATCTCATCTCTACACATTGTATAAGTTTGAACAAGTTGTATCAATCCATAACCATAACCCCATATATAATCACATAACATACTACACAACTCACATGCTCGCAACACCATTTCTGATCACAGTAACTACTCAAACCAACCGGTTTTGGTATTAACCCCATATCAAACAAAACCTCATTACAAAACCTTCGTACACTGCTGAAAATGAAAGACATACGCAAAATCTCATAACCCTTTATCAGATCAACAAGTCATGGAGCTTTCTTGCCCTAACAAGAATCATAATCTCCTTCTAAGATGACTTTCAATATTATCCTCCCAATAAACCGTAATAAATTCTGATAGTACCCATTCTAGGTCCAATGACCATATATTATTAAACACAACTATCTCACTGACAAGCCACACCAATACAACTCTAGCCACAACTGCCCAACCTGGTACCCAAAATGGAAGATGTCTCAAAGTAGAAAACTGCATTACAAGTTCAACAAGAACTACCACAACTGCAATGCTATAAGCTCATTATATATAGTGGAACCAAGACACACTAATTTAATAATAGTAACCAGCTCTTCTAGAGCTCCCATTAACATCACTCGCAGGGACAACTCGCGTGCTATAGTATCAATATCAGTATATGGATTCGCACGGACAACTCACATACCAATAATATAATATCTAGATTTGCACGAACAACTCACATGCTGCATGGACAACTCACGTGCTATAGTATAATATTTGGATCCGCACGGACAACTCACGTGCCATAACATAATCAGCCCGATATAGTCCCACGCCTCCAGTCCAAACATATCATATGGGAGCATTTAAACAGGTATATATGTATAAGCTAAATGAAAGAAGATTCCCATGCATCTGGACTGGTATAAATAACACGCTATAGTGTAGGCATGAGTAATTGTGCTATCACAGCTCAAATCGGTAAGTTAACGCAAAATTAGTAACTACCCAATTTAATTAGGGAATTAGCCTCTTTGTAACCTCAAGTATAGTCCAGATAGTTCTCAACAAAGGTATGAATACAAGAAACATTATAACTTTAATCTTAATAGTCAACTCTAGGCATATCATAACCTAAACATGTTTTTTTTCCGAGTAGGAATACTTGCCACGATACCCGCACATGGCCTCAAACCTCACATATATGTGCACTCATAGCGCGTAGCTATCACAAATAATTAACGCAACTAGTGCCTCCACTGAGTTTAAATAAAATATTCACCTCAACCAGGTCGCAACCTTGAAACAATATGCTTATAAGAACTCCAAGTCTCCAAATTCATAAGACTCATGAATCACCGTAGCTGATCCCAACTCCAGCACTCGAATGACTAACATATCTTTCATGCACGATCCTCCAACTAGGAATACTTCCAAAATTCTTCCGTGCCACGTAGCAATAATTTCAATATCAACAGTCTATCAACCAGGTGGGTACTATAATACCAATGAACATCTGTAAGTCAAAACATAATGCACCTTTTGAAATGCGCACCCTTCTCATGGATTATCGAGCAATTATAACATTCATCTAAATATCTGAAACTAACCATTCTGTCCAAAATTCGTGACCTTCCCTTCAAGAATGAACTTCCACCTTGTACATGTAAATCTTAATCCCGCACAACACACCACACCTATCATGCCATCATGTGACAAGTACAAGAATCTCATTATCATCATTGAGTCACTAGAAAATTACATAACCTATTAGTTAGAAACCTTTCTCTTGCTTCATTCCAGGAGAAAATCACAATACACAACACGTTCCACACACCGGTAGAAAATATCCGGTTCAACCATGGTAGAAACCATCAAGAACACTTTGAAATCCATTTGCACATAACCAAGCTATCAAAACTAAATTCCTCTAACTCGACTAAGCCACACAGGTTGCCAAATCCGAGAGTATTGCCACAAAATACATGTAAAGCCCCACCTCATCATAAGAACCAAAAGAACCGAGCATACCATTACCATACTGATCCAACATGTTACCCATTTGTCCTATTTTCTCCGAGTTTCTTCTGAATTACCCTCAAGTTGACATTTCTCCTTGTCAGAAGCTACTATCCTTACCCAAAGCTTATTACAAGACATCCTAACATAATACCACACTGCCCTAAGGCCCGTAAGCCATTGTATTCTTCTTAAGCACCTCCATAAATACCACAACCGTAACACTCACTCTGAAAATACCTTATGTGAATTTCAAATTGTTCCTCTTTACTTTCTTATACGGAAATGTAGAATCCATAGTCAAATAGAATTACCACACGTCCTGATACCATCCAATGTACGTAACTGATTCTAGTGATATACAAATTTGAATGAATTTCAATTGCCACATATACATTTTGAATCTCTTAGAACCCTCTCGAGAGTCATCTACTCTGCTGAAATCTAATTTGCTCTGCCCCAAACGGATCGAAAGACATGTGCTCCTTTAGCACAATCAACACTCAAAGAAGTAACCAGGCCTTAACACAACCAATCAAATTCATACTTCGTGTGCACCACATCTTCAAAATAACAACTTAATCATTCCATAATTTTCATATTTTCATAAAATGCAATGTAACCTGTATCCAGGAATTTACTTACCCGAGTCATTCTTGATCTCCACCTCTACAAGTCATAACTAACCCACAAGTATGCCTCAGACCAAAATTAAAATTTAACATATATCCATGAAAATGAATTATCAATAGCAGACTCCCCCACTTGGCTCAAAGCCATAGAACAAAACACTCGATAACTCACAATACCCATACTTTATTACACCCATATACTTTATTAGCCTCAAATTGGCATATTGCTATACCATTTCGCAACCACAATTACCACGGAATCACTTAATATTTCTCAGTTTGAACTCATCAACACGACATAAAAATCTACTTCGCTCCATAATTAAACAACATGATAGATCCCTCAACGCACACACAACTCAAGATTGTACGTCACATCAAACGGGAATCAAGTACCCTATAGCAAACTCTTGAGTCACAAGTAAAATTTATTTGTCTCATTCAACTCATCTGGACACATCCCGCATTCACATCATACTTATCATATAGTCATTCAACTGCTCATCGAGCCACAAATTTCACTCATAGGAACACTACTGAACGCATAAGTCCAATTGCACAGGTTCTCACAACTAAAACTATCGAGCTTAAGCTGCAGTATAACTCCGGCCTCAAATCCTCTAGACTGGCCCATCAACAAAACACATAATACTCATCTCGAACCTCGTTCATGGAATCACAAGCCAGCAATACACAACTGATACTAAGCTCTCACATTCGCACGATAGAATAAATTTCGCACGATAGAATACAAGTGAAGTTTTCCTAAGGGTTCAGCAGCCTCTCGAATATAAGTACAGGCATCTCTGTACCGATCCACAAGACTCTACTAAACCTGCTCATGACTCGTGAGACCAATGTAACTTAGATTTAAACCACCACATCTTTTAAATTTAAAAACATAATTATTAAATTCAGCGGAAGAAAACCTCACAAATACAAATACAAACAGTCCCAAAACCCGGTGTCACTGAGTACATGAGCATCTAAATTAATACAAAGTATGACTGATAAAAAACATCACTGTCTACAATATAGAACAGTACAATAACTAAACAGGAATGGAATCAAGTCTGCGGATGTCAAGCAACTACTTTGATAGTCTCCAATAGAAATAACTCCAAAATCTAGCATCCGTCGTATCCGGAAGCACCTGGATCTACACACGAGATGCAGAGTGTAGTATGAGTACAACCAACTCAATAAGTAACAAGACTAACCTTTGGGCTGAAAGTAGTGACAAGATCCGCAGGTACAGTTCAGTATAAATAATGGTACAAAAATGTAGGCATGCTTTCAAGTTCAACAGTTAAACTCAGTACAAGTGAAATATATCAATATTGCATGATATAAGGGATATGACATCTCAGTAGAAAGGACTCATGTAAATACTGGTCACAAATTATTCTGTCACTCGGTACTGTTTATGGCCAATCCATCCTAGGGATATTCCGTCCCGTATATATATATATATCGACCTACAATCAGTCACTCAGTACCGTATAAGGCCATTCCAGCCATGGGGTTATTTATCCCCTATGTAAATGATACAAACAAGATCTATGTCCGGGGAAAATTCATCACAACATATAAATAAGTAAAGTAAGTCCATGCCCTAGGAAGTCCATCCCGAATATATATAATCATCTACGCTCACTGGCGTGTGTACAGACTCCGGAGGGGCTCCTTCAGCCCAAGCATGATATAAAGCCTATATGGCCTACTACAAGCGGGCAATCCCGATCCGTAAAATAATAAAGCCTATATGGCCTGCTGCAGGCGGGCAGCCCCGATCCATAAAATAGTAAAACCTATAAGGCCTGCTGCAGGCGGGCAACCCCGATCCATATAATAGTAAAGCCTATAAGGCTTGCTGCAGGCGAACAACTCTGATCCATATAATAATAAAGCCTATAAGGCCTGCTGCAAGCGAGCAGCCCCGATCCATATAATAATAATGTATAAAGTCAATATGGCCTGCTGTGGCACGCGGCTCGATCCCATAAATATCCTCACAATGGATGAATATGACTGAGTGTGAACTGTATATTTTTTGAATTAATTAATTCAAAAGCAACACGACCCCATGGGTCAAAAAATATTGGCATGTAGCCTAAACATTATATTTAATAGGGGTCTCAACTCAATTTCTCTAACACGTGGAAAATGTTCAGATAATAACATGATTCATTAATTTTACAACTGCACAGGATTTATTCTAGACACAATTTCTATGGTGTACGTCCACATGCTCGTCGCCTATCGTGTGTGTCACCTAAACAATTTATATCATACCAACTTCGGGGATTCATACCCTCTGAACCAAGTTTAGAAATGTTACTTACCTCAACCTGTGTAATTTCTCACTCTGCTATGCCCTTGCCTCGAGAATTGGTCTCCGAAAACCTTGTATCTAGTCACAAATAACTCGATTTAGTCAATAAAAATTATTGGAATTAATTCCATAAGAAAAGACAAATTTCCCAACAAAATCCAAAATTTAGCTCAAAAATCGCCCATGGGGCCCACGTCTAGGAACCCGATAAAACTTACAAAATCCGGAAGCCCTTTCGACCACGAGTCTACCCATACTAATTTTACCAAATCCCGACATCAACTCGACCCTATAATCTTCAAATTAAACCAAGAGGGTTTTCTAAATCTTCCCACTTAATTCACTAATTAAATGTAAAAAAAAAAATCAATAATTTGGGTAATTTAACCAATATTGAGTTAGAAAGAGTTACTCCATTGTTTTCCTTGAAAATCTCCCAAAAATCCTCTCTCCGAACTCCAAATCGGTAAAAATGCAGAACTTAAACTCTCTGTCTAGTGATTTCATCTATGCGATCGCGGACCAATTCACGCGATCGCGAAACACAAATTTTCATTACCCAAAAATAACTCTACGCGATCGCAAAAAATTCCACGCGATCGCGGAGCATAGTCTCTGCAAGCCTATCCGACCACGAACCTTCTCACGCAATCTCAAAGCATTAAGCGCGTGGCCCAGCTCCTCCATCCGTTCCTCTTCGCGAATGCGGCCTAGCCCATGTGTTCACGATGCGCTGCCTGGCCAAACGTATGCGATCGCGGTTGACCTCACGCGATCGTGAAGAACAAAAATCAACACTGCCTCAACAAGCCTACGCGATCGCAGGTGCCTTCACACGATTGCATAGAACAAATCTCACCTCTTTCCAAACAAACCTATGCGATCGCGGACCTTCTCACATGATCGCATAGAAGGAAACCAGTGACAGATAACCAGCAATTTCAGCAGTTTACCAAGTCTAAAATTCGATCCGTTAAGCATCTGAAACTCACCTGAGGCCCCCGAGACCATAACCAAATACACCAACAAGTCCTAAAACATGATACGAACTTAGTCGTAACCTCAAATCACATTCAACAATGCTAAAACCACAAATCATACCACAATTCAAGCCTAATGAACTTTGAAACTTCCAATTTCTACAAACGACGCCGGAATCTATCAAATCACGTCCGATTGACCTAACATTTTGCACATAAGTCATAAAATGACGTAACAGAGGTATTCCAATTTTCAGAATCGGGTTCCGACCCCTTATCAAAAAGTCAACCCCTGGTCAAACTTCCAAAAAATTCGACTTTCTCCATTTCAAGCCTAATTCCTCTACGGACCTCCAAATAAAATTTCGGACGTGTTGCTAAGTCCAAAATTGCCATAAAGAGCTATCAGAATCATCATAATTCAAATCCGAGGTCGTTTACACGTAAATCAACATCCGTTTAAGTTTTCCAACTTAAATTTTCAATTGTGAGACTAAGAGTCTCATTTCACCCCGAAATCCTTTCGGACCCGAACCAACTAACCCGGTAAGTCATAAAACAACTTTAAAGCATAAAGTTAGCAGTAAATGGGAGAACGGGGTTATAAGCTCATTATATATAGTAGAACCAAGACACACGAATTTAATAACAGTGACCAGCTCTTCTAGAGCTCACATTAACATCACTCACACGGACAACTCACGTGCTATAATATCAATATTTGGGCCCGCCCGGACAACTCACGTGCCAATAATATCAGTATATGGATCTGCACGGAAAACTCACGTGCCAATAATATAATCCGCCTAACATGATCCCAGGCCTCCAGTACAAACATATCATACGGGAGCAATCAAACAAGTACACAATGTATATGATAAATGAATTAAGATTCTCATGCTCCTGGACTGGTATAAATAACACTCCATAGAGTAGGCAGGTGCAAAGTGTGCTATCATCGCTCAAATCGGCAAGTTAATGCAGAAATAGTAATTACCCAATTTATTTAGGGAATTAGCATCTTTGTAACCTTAAGCGTAGCCCAGATAGTTCTTGACAAAGGTACGAATACGAGAAATGTTATAACTTTATGCTTAACAGTCAATTCTAGGCATATCTTTACCTAAGCATTCTTCCGAGTATGAATACTTGCCCTGATGCCCGCACATGGCTCAAACCTCACATATGTACGCATTCGTAGCGTGCAGCTATCACAAATAATTAACGCAATTAGTACATCCACTATTTTAAAATAAAATTCTCACCTCAAATAGGCCGCAACCCTAAAACAATTTGCATCTTAGAACTCCCAGTCCCCCAAATTCATAGAACACATAAACCATCATAACTGATCATAACTCCAACACTCGAATGACTATCACATCCTTCATGCACGATCATCCCACTAAGAATATTTCCATAATTCTTCTGTGCCACATAGCAATAATTTGAATATCAGCAGTCTATCAACTAGGTGAGTACCGCAATACCAATGAACATCCGTAAGTCAAAACACAATGCGCCTTCTGACATGCGCACCCTTCTCAGGAATTACCAAGCAGTTATAACATTCATCTAAATATCTAAAACTGATCATGTTGTCCAAAATTCGGGACGTTTCCTTCAAGACTGAATTGTCACATAGTACATGTAAATTTTAATCCTGCACAACACACCGCATCTATCATGCAATCATATGAAAAGCACGAGAATCTCATCACCAACTCTGAGTCACCAGCAAATTACATACTCAATTACTTAGAAACCTTCCATTTGCTCTCATCCAGGAGGAAATCACGACATACAACATGTCCCCCACACCGGTAGAAAATATTTGGTTTGAACCATGGTAGAAACCATCAAGAACACTTTGAATCCATTTGCACATAACCATGCTATCAAAACTGAATTCCTCTAACTCAACCAAGCCATGCAGGTCACCAAACCCAAGAATATTGCCACCAAAACATCTGTAAAGTCTCCACATCATAATTACCCAAAAGCACCGAGCATGCCATTACCATACTGGTCTAGCCTACTACCCAGTTGTCTTATTTACTTCGAGTTTCTTCTGAATTACCCTCAAGTTGATACTTCTCCTTATCAGAACTCCACGATCCTTACCCATAGCTCACTAGAACACATCCTAACATAAAACCACACCGCCCTAAGGCCCATAAGCCATTGTATTCTTCTTAAGCATCACAAAGTATCACAACCGAGGCACCCACTCTGAAGGACCTTATGTGAATTTAAAATTGTTTCTCTTCCCTTTCTTATATTAAAATGTAGAATCCATAGTCATACATAATTACAGAAAGTCCCGACACCATCGAATGTAAATAACCGATTATAGCAATATACGAATCCGAAAAATTTTCAATTTCAATATTTACATTTTGAATCCATTAGAGCCCTCTCGAGAGTCACCCACTTTGCTCAAATCCAAATTGCACTGCCCGAACGGGGCAAAAGGAATGTGCCCCATCACCACAACAACACCCAAAGAAGTAACCCTGCCTTAATACTACCAATCAAATTCATACTTCGTGCGCACTACATCCTTCAAATAACAACTTAATCATTCAGGAATTTCTTTATTCGAGTCATCCTCAATCTCAATCTCTGCAAGTCATAACCGATTCACATGTATGCCTCAAACCGAAACCAGTACAACACATAACCATGAAATCAAATCGTCAATAGCAGGCTCCCCCACTTGGCTCAAAGTCATAGAACAAAACATTCCATAACTCACAATATCCATACTCTATTACTACCATAATACTGCATTCAGTTCAATAAAAATTATTTACAAGCTCAGGTAACACAAATCATAAAATACCTCAATCATCTGCTAAGCTCACCTTCATTCTCGTGATAGTCAAGTCAACTTTCTCAACCGGATTCAACTTCAAATCTCAACATATACACTCCGCTAGTAGAAAAGAAACTCTCCACTCAACATTATAAGGAACACACCTATGTAGATTACTTCGCAGGAGATAACCCACTTGCTTAGCCTCAAATTGGCATCTTGATATACCCTTTCGCAGCCACAATTACTACGCAATCACTTAATCTTTTCGAGTCCAAAATCATTAACAAGACATGAGAATTTAATTTGTCCCACAATTTAACAACGTGAAAGATCCTTCAACACATTCATACGCGAGACTATACGTCGAATCAAGACAGACACCAAGCACCTTTTTTTTTATCAAAAGGAAAATACTTCTCGTCACATTCATACCATTTTAACACATCCCACAATCACATCATACTTATCATATAGCCATTTAACCATTCATCGAGCCACAAATTCTTCTTATAAGAACATTACCAGATATATGAGTCCAAATGTACAAGTTCTCACAACCAAAACTGTTGAGTCTAAGCTGCGGTCTAAACATGGCCTCAAGTCCTCTAGACTAATCCATCATCAAAACACAGAATACACATCTCGAACCTCCTTCATGGAATCACAAACTAGCGATGCACAACTGATACTAAGCACTCACATGCACACACGAATACGTTGAAGGAATTTAAAGAGTTATGTTTCAAGATGAATCAATTCCGCATGATAGATACAAGAAAGTGAATTTTTTACATCCACAAGAATCTACTAAACCTGATCATGACTCATGAGATCTATGAAACCTAGGCTCTGATACCAACTTATCACGACCCAAAATCTCACATGTCGTGATGGAACCTATCTCAATGCTAGGCAAGCCGACAATCTTAATAAAATACCATATCTTTTAAGTTTGAAAACATAATATTTAAATTCAGCGGAAGAAATCTCACAAATATAGATATAAACACTCCCAAAACCCGGTGTCACTAAGTACCTGAGCATCTAATATTAATACAAAGTCTAACTAAGAAACATTGTCTGATAGTATAGAATAGTACAATTACTAAGAGAAAGAGAGAGTCAAGGTCAGCTAACGTCAGGCAGCTACCTTGATAGTCTCCAACGAATTGCACTCTGAGATCTAACAGTCGTCGTGTCCGAAAGCACTTGGATATGCACACGAGGTGCAGAGTGTAGTATGAGTACAACCAACTCAATAAGTAACAAGACTAAACCTCTGGGCTGAAAATAATGACGAGCTCCACAGGTACAGTCCAGTACATAAATAATGGTACATAAATGTAGGCATGCTTTCAAGTTCAACAGTTAAATTCAGTACTAGCATAATAGATCGATTCTGCATGATATGAGGAATGTGGCATCTTAGTGGAAAGACCTCATGTACTACTGATCACTAATCACTCGGTCGCTCGGTATTGTTTATGGCTAATCCAGCCCAGGGATATTCCATCCCGTATATATATACACATCGACTAACAGTCAGTCACTCAGTACCGTATAAGGCCAATCTAGCCTTGGGGTAATTTATCCCCAAATGTAAATGATACGGACAAGATCCATGTCCAGGGAAAATTTATCACAATATAAATAAGTAAGGCAAGTTCATGCCCTGGGAAGTCCATCCCGAATATATAATCATCTACGCTCACTAGGGGTGTGTACAAACTCCGGAGGGGCTCCTTCAGCCAAAGCGTGATATAAAGTCGTTATGGCCTACTGCAGGTGGGCAATCCTGATTCGTATAATAATAAAGCCTATAAGGCCTGCTGCAGGTGGGCAACCCCATTCCATAGAGTAATAATATATATAAAGCCAATATGGCCTGCTGCAGGCGGGCAACCCCGATCCCATAATTATACTCACAATGGCTGAACATGACTGAGTATGAAATATACATTTTTAAAATATATAAATTCAACAGCAACACGAACCTGTGGGTCCCAAAATATCGGCACGTAGCCCAATCATGATCTTTAATACCAGTCTCAGCTCATTTTTCCTAACACGTGTAAAATGTTCAGATAACAACCTGATTCTTTAATTTTTACAACTTCACAAAATTTGTTCAAGTCACAATATCTATGGTGCATGGCCACACGCTCGTCAACTATCGTGTGCGTCACCTCCAAACAATTTATATAACACCAAATTCGGGGATTCATACCCTCGGAACCAAGTTTAGAAGTGTTACTTACCTCAACCTTCAAGCTTCGAAAACACTACAATGCTCCAATTTATTAAAATGTCCAAATATCATCCACAATTCAACATCTACCATTAGATACCCCAACTACATCAAAACAAATACGAAAAGATTCATAATTATCCATGTAGGTTTCACAATTCGGTAACAAGCCTTCAACCATCACAAATTATCCAATGGGCTCACCCATTAGCCTATTCAATTCCATTCTTATCATTTAATACTCATTTGGAGTCATTAGTAATACTATGTTAATTATCCAACATCATCAAGTCACTATTCATTGCCTTCTCCAACAAAACTCTAGGTTCAAGAACATCCATTTCAAGAACTAGTGTTGTATCTTATCCAAATGGTGATTCCCAATTATATTCGCTCATCAATTAAGTTATCAAGTCTATTGGAATCATTAGAAACTCAAGACATATGTATTTATATTAATTCATCTCTATTCATCTTCTTCTTTAACCAAAAATGGCATTCTCATGACCCACCCTTAGGATTCATACAATATCCCATTATAACTTCAAATAAAACTCATAACCATGATACCTATACTCTAATATGACATATATATAAAGCTCAAGCGAAGGGATTACCTCTTGGTGAAAGAATCTCACTTTTCCTCTTTTTGGTGTTCTTGAAGATTCAACCCATTTCCTATGGATTTGATCCATAATAATGTTAGTGTTATCACTAAATGATGTTATATAATCATCCTTGTTCCTAAACAACTTACCTTGAAGTGTATCCATGGTGGAAAAGCTCCTCATTCTCTCAAAAATTCAATTACGCATGCTAGGTCTTGAAGTCCCGGTATTTCTTATAATGACAGTCGAACTACTAGGGAAATACTGAATAAGTAGATCCACTAGCCCTGTTAGCAAAAGGCGTACCAAAATTGTGTCTTGAAACTCTATTTTGAAATGGAAAAGAATCATCGGAACCATATGAAGATCTTTCCCTAGCACCAATAGGAGCCAAGGTACTTCCAAAGGTGAGAAATGGAAATGCATTACTAGTCACCATTTGTTGGTTTTGTGCCTCTCTTTCAACTTCTTTCTTTATGCTTTCCATTGCCTCCTTCAGTTGTTGCAGTTGAAAAAAGCTAAGTTTTTTAATTGGAGCTTCCCACAAATGACCGATATCTCTCTTCCTTGCTTGTAGGGTTTCTCTGCGATTTTTTTCCATTTGGAGAATACCCTCAATGTTCGTGAGCTCCATATTGAGATCACGAACACTAGCATTTTGATGAGCCACAATGAGCTGGTTATGGCCATTATTTGGTTGAAAGTTCCTTGTGAGAAACCTATCCACTACTGAATCCACACAAGGGTGGCTAAATAAGTAAACTTTCTTTCCTGGGGAAGTGTAACGACCCGACTTGTGATTTTAAGAATTTACGCACGTTCAGCGACATAAGGTCCCGAACAATTTTGTTATATTTATTATGACTTGTGTGTGCGGTCAAGTTTGGTTTTTGAAGATTCTGAATTAAATTGAAAGAACAATTCTTATTTTAGAAGCTAAAATGAAAAGAGTTGACCGGAGAGTTGACTTTTGCGCAAACAGCTCCAGAATGGAATTTTGATGATGTCAATAGCTTTGTATGATGATTTCAGACTTAGACGTATGTCCGGATTTGGATTTGAAACTCCGTAGGACAAGTCGGCACATTTCGGCGAAATGTTAGAAAGTGAAGTTCTTGAAATGTTCATAAATTCGACTGTAAGTATATTGATTGATAACGAGGTCATATTTCAATTCCAAAAACTAGAACAGATCCATTACATCATTTATGACTTGTGTGCAAAATTTGAAGTCATTCCGGATTGATCTGTTACATTTCAGTGCAAAATATAGAAGTTGGATGATTTGAAAACTCATAATTCGATCCGAGGAGCGATTCATAATTTCAGCGTTTTTGATGTGGTTTGAATACTCAACTAAGTTCGTATTGTATTTTGGATATGTTGGTATATTTGGTTAAGGTCCCGAGGGCTTCGGGTAGATTCTGAGGTTAACGGATCGATTTTGACTTGAAGGTAACTGCTGGAAATTTCTGGGAGGTTGTTCATATTTGTTTCCGCTTTTGATTTTGACACTTGTATCAAATTGTATGTTTTAAAAACAATGGCTTGAATTATTATTATAATCGGCTTACCTAGTCTTAAAGATTAAGTGCCATCACGACGCTTGTGGTACGATTTTGGGTCGTGACAAGTTAGTATCAGAGCTCTAGGTTCATAGGTTCTACGAGTCATGAACGAGTTTAGTAGAGTCTTGCGGATCGGTATGGAGATATCTGTACTTATCTTTGAGAGGCTACAGAACTTTTAGGAAATTTCAACTTCTTTCATTCATGTCGTGTGGAATTTGTTGATTTTATACTTTGAGCCTTTATATCTCTATTCTCTCACGGATGGAGAGGAGACGTGCTACCGGGTCAGCTGAACAGATAGTCGCGCATTGTGCTAGGGCCGCAAGAGGCCGAGGCCAAAGTAGAGGCTGAGTAAGGGCACGTGCCGTAGTTAAAGCACTTGTCAGAGTAGCAGTTGAGGAGCAGCCAGTAGCTTCGGTTGGGGGACAAGTACCAGAGACACCTGTTATTAACCCCGCAGTTAAGGAGACTTTAGCACAGTTCCTAAACATGTTTCGTATATTACCTCAGGCAGGGTTGATCTCCGTTTCTCCCAATATTTCACAGATTGGGGGAGGAGTTCAGACTCCTACCACCCGTACTCTAGAGTAGCAAGTTCACATTGGTCAGGTTTCGGGTATATTACCGGTACAATCTGTTATTACAGGTTCCGCCTGAGTTAAGGCCAGAGGCTATCAAAAGAAGAACAAAAGAGATTTAAGAGGTATAGTCCACCTACTTTCAGTGGCATAGCTGCCTAGGATGCCCAAGGATTTCTAGAAAGAAAAAAAAATGTCACTGCATTCTCCTCACCATGGGCATTGTGGAAGTGAGCGGAGTTGCCTTTTCTACATTTCAGCTGTCAAGAGCAGCGTATCAATGGTGGCAAGTTTATGAAGATGATAGATCAACCGATGTAATACCACTAACTTGAGCTCAATTTTCGGAGATGTTTTTTTTGAAAGAGTTCATTCCCCAGACTCTCCGGGATGCGTGGTGCACAGAGTTTGAACAATTGTGTTAGGACACCATGACGGTGTCAGAATATGCCATCAGGTTCGGTAAGTTAGCCCGTCATACTCCTACTTTGGTTCCTACAAATAGAGAGCGAGTCCAAAGATTCGTTAAAGGACTCAATTATGATCGTAAAATTTTGTACGACTCAGGAGCTACTGGTTGATACTTCATTTCGACTAGTGGTAGAAATTGCCAAGATATTACTATGTGTTCGGGGTGAAGGGCGGGCGGGTAGAGGGCATTCTAGAGGTGCATGCCCGACCCGTTGATATAATTGCTATGAATTGGCTGAGACCGATAAACCAGATGGTGTCGTTACAGGCATGAATTAATTTATAATAAAAGGAGAACTATTCTTATTTTGATTAGATTCCGATTATCGAGGTGGGAACTCCTATCATGCTCCTTATATGGTGGATTTGTGAATTTGTACTCCACTCTAATATTTATCCTTGTTGGGAGACTTGATGGTGTTAGCCCATGTCTATCATTTTTGTTTTGTACATTATTGTAGGCTATGAGTCCAAAAGGTGACTTTTTATTACTCACTACAGTGGGTTTTGATATAATTTTAGGATAATTCATTACAGTTTTATGAATTATATGCCCTACCGGTATGGGGGTTAATTATATATTGTGAAATTGTTTCACATGATATATTAAAAGAAATGAAAAATCTCAGTGTCACAATGTGCAAAGTACTTGTGATTCAGAGTTGAGGATAGGATCCTCGCGGTGTAATGTGAGTTGGTATGCTTAACCCGGGCTACATGACGCAGTGGAAGTTATATCTGGATAAGATCCTTGTGATTAAATTCATTTGTTTTAAATTCTCCCTTTGTGAAATTTAATTTGTACTATAGTACTAATAGGGGATCATGCCTGATAGGCTTATTTGATAATTCTTTTATGTATTTCTGTGCATATTTAACCATAATTGTGATGTAAATATTGAGTTTTAGCCTGCGAGGTAAGTGCCCAGGCAGCGCTAAATATGACTCATTAATTTAGGTAAATAATTATGAGGTCTTCATGCCTCGCCTGTTGCTGTCAGTGTTGTAAAAATTTAAAACGAGATTTTGGTTAATATGGAATTAATTATGAGCAACTATTATGACCCGAGATGTGGTTTTGGGCATACATATGATGTGTGCGTAGGCACGAATTGCTACAGCCATTTGAGACTAACAAATTGTGTTAATATGAAAATCAGGCCTTTTGAAATTAATTAGAGTGTAAGAAATTTGTTTTAAAGATTATAAATGAGGATAAAAGAAATAATCTCAACTGAGATGGTGTTGTCGGACTCATGTTAAAATTGTAGTAGCGTAGAATCACCAACGAGTATGTGTGTAATAGTACACTCAATAATTTAACATCCTCAAAATAACTCTTGGCACGTTCGAAGACGAACATATGTTTAAGAGGGGGAAAATGTAACAACCCGACTTGTCATTTTAAGAATTTACATCCGTTCAGTGATACAAGGTCCCGAGCAAATTCGTAATATGTATTATGATTTGCGTGTGCGGTCGAGTTTGGTTTTCAGAAGATTCGGAATTAAATTGAAAGAACAATTCTAATTTTATAAGCTAAAACGAAAAGAGTTGACCAGAGAGTTGACTTTTGAGCAAACAGCTTGGGAATAGAATTTTGATGATGTCAATAGTTTCGTATGGTGATTTCGGACTTAGGCGTATGTCCAAATTTGGATTTGGAAGTCTGTAGACAATTCGGCACATTTCGGCAAAAAGTTAGAAAATGAAGTTCTTGAAATATTCATGAATTCGCCCGTAAGTAGATTGATTGATAACGAGGTTAGATTTCGATTTCGAAAATTGGAACAGCTCTATTACGCCATTTATGACTTGTGTGAAAAATTGGAAGTCATTCCGAATTGATTTGATATATTTCGGCGCAAAATATAGAAATTGGAAGATTTAAAAACTCAACTAAGTTCGTATTGTATTTTGGGACATGTTGGTATATTTGGTTAAGGTCCCTAACGCCTCGAGTGGATTTCGGGTGGTTAATGGATCGATTTGGACTTAAAGGTAGTTGCTGGAAATTTCTGAACTGTTGGTGCATTTCTTTTGCGATATTCTGGTCGCAGAAGCGAGGAAATCATCGTAGAAGCGACCTGGGCAGAGCTGGAGGGAGGTCGCAGATGCGGACAGTGTTGCGTACCTGCTCAAGCTCAGGTGCGATATCTTGAAGACGCAGAAGCGGACTGAGGCAGAAGCCGGGCATGATTCTCGCAGAAGCGATCCTTCGTCTCAGAAGCGACATCGCAGATGCGATGCTTCTGTCCGCAGGTGCAAAAATTGTACTGCAAGTGAGGATCGCAAATGCGAATTTTGGCCCGCAGATGCGGCATTTCTTTCTGAAGAAGCGAACTGGACAAAAACATTAAAGGACCAAAAATTGTAATTTCGCCATTTTCGATTGGATTTTTGGAGCTCGTTTTGGAGGAATTCTTCAGGACTTTAACTTGGGTAAGTGTCTTATACAAAAGTGATTATATTTCCTAAATCCATGGTTATATTCATCATTTATTTCGGATTTAAACGGAAGAAATCCAGATTTTTGCAAAACTTTTCAAGAAGGGAAAATTATGATTTGGAGGTTGAGTTATTATCGGAATTTGATAAAATTGGTATGGTTGAACTCGTATCGGAAAGAGTGTTCAGATTTCGTTAATATTTTATCAAGTTCCGAGAGGCGGGTCCCGCTTTCTTTGGTTGACATTTTAGAATAAAATTATAAATTGACGTTATATTATCCGAAAATTGTTCCGATGAATTTAATGAAGTTATACAATTAATTTTGTAATGACCCGACCAGTCATTTTGAGCATTTTCTCTTCGCTCGATAGTTTACGGGCTTGAGTAGCTCCGTAAGATGTATTATGAATTATGTAAATCGTCGGTTTTGGTGTTCAGGTTATTCGGGACTGATTTGGAAGAATGATTCTCAACTAGGGAGCTTTAAATTTGAAAGAGTTGACCAAGTTTGATTTTTTAGCATTTGATTTCGGATTGGAATTTTGATGGTTCTGGTAGGTCCGTTGGGTGATTTTGGACTTAGGAGTGTGTCCGGATTGTGATTTGGAGGTCCGTAGTGGAATTTGGCTTTAAATGGCGAAAGTTGAAATTTTGGAAAGTTTGACCGGGAGTGGGCTTTTTGATATCGGATTCGGATTGTGATTCCGGGAATTGGAATAGCTTCACTATGTTATTTGGGACTTGTGCACAAAATTTGAAGTCATTCCGGATTGATTCGCTATGTTTTGGCACGAGTTATTGAATTTCAAAGTTCAAAGTCCATAAATTACGATTGGAGGTACGATTCATCGTTTCGATGTTGTTATGCGTGATTTGAGGCCTGGAGTAGGTCCGTGTTATGGTATTGGACTTGTTGGTATATTCGGATGGGGTCCCGAGTGGCCCGGATGAATTTTGGATGAGGTTCAGATCATTTTAACTTCATGTGCAAAGCTGAAGGCTACTGGTTCTGGTATGATCGCACATGCGGTTGGTTTGCACAAGTGCAATGGCCGCAGAAGCGACAAAGGCATCGCAGATGCCAGAATAGTGCTGGGCGAGGAAGACCACATAAGCAGAGATTTGGGGGCATATGCGATGCCGCAGGTGCGGTAACCCGAGCACAGGTGCGGAGTTGGAGGTTGTCAGTAGAGGTCACAGATACGATGGAATTTCCGCACTTGCGGTGGTGCAGATGCGGGCAGGGAGTCACAGAAGCGGAAATGTTGAGGAAGCCGGGCAGCGCAGGTGCGAAGTGTTTCCGCAAAAGCGGTGGGTCGCAGGATGTGCTAAGTAGAATGTTATATACAAGGGTTCGTGATTTTGGCTTCATTTTTACATTTTCAAGCCCGGGATGAGGCGAATTTTGGAGAAATTTTCATCATATGAATTGGGGTAAGTGATCTCTACTCGGTTTTGTTTATATTCCTTGTATCTATCTTCGATTTTAGCTTTTGGTTGATGAATTTTAAATAGGAAATTGGGGGGTTTTGGCCTAAAGTTTCATAATATGAAATTTTGAGTTTTGAACATCGATTTTGAGTCAGAATTGAGTGAAACTAGTATGGTTAAACTCATAATTTAATGGGTTGTCAGATTTTGTGAGTTTGATCGGATTTTGAGGCATGGGCCCGGGGTGTAATTTGATTGAGGAATCGATCTTTATCATTTGGAATTGTTTCCTTGGGCTGTATTTGATGTATTTTAGTTGCTTTTGGCTAGTTTTGAGCCGTTCGGAGTTCGCTACGCGCGTGATGGCATCTTTGGAGCATCGCTTGGCTTGCTTGATATTTGGTATTGCCTTGTTCGAGGTAAGTAAATCTTCTAATCTTAGTGCTGAGGGTATGAAACCCCGTAATACGTGTTCTGTGATTGGTATTGAGGTGACGCACATGCTAGGTGACAGGCGTGTGGGCGTGCACCATGTGAATTGGGACTCTGTTGTTTCTATGGCACTGTATAGTGGTCATATTTTGTCGATATCTGTGTTTTCACCGTGTGATAAAGTAATTGAGCTGTCAATCATGCTAGATAACATGTTTAGGCATTATACCGATACTGTTTGGACCCAAAGTGGTCGTTTCTTACTGTCATCTCACTGATTTCATTGATATTTCGTACTCAGTCATTTTCATGCATTCATATCATATCTCAGTCATACTTGTTATTTATTGGTACATCATATCATTGTTGTCGGGCTAGTTTCATGACATTGTAAGCCCGTGAGTGAGACTGGAGAGATTGATGACTGAGTGAGGTCGGGGTCCTGTTGTGAGGATATTGACACTATAGCACGTGAGTTGTCCATGCACATCCAGATGCTGATGCTATAGCACGTGACTTGTTTGTGCGGATCTAGATATTGATATTATGGCAGATGAGTTGTACGTGCAACACGTGACTTATCCATGCGGATTATAGCGCTTGGGCTGTAGGAGCCCCTCCAGAGTCTGCACAACCCCAGTGAGCATAGTCGACTATATATATGTGGATCGGGCTGCACGCCGCAATGGGTATTGTACACCGCTGAGTGATTGAGTGTGCGGAGCATTGAGCATAGTGAGAGAGGATGCAAGACAGTGAGATTGAGTACTCTGGGAGTGTGAGTAGATGATTCATCTCTGAGATACATGGCATTGGCATGCACATATGATTTACATGCATATAGATGCATTTTTTTTCTCACGTTGTACAGTATCACGTCATTGATGACTTTTTACACACATTGATATGTAGGCATAGAGAGGTATTTCACACTTTCTATCTGGAAAGAAAATGAAACATTTTACTTATTGTGGTAAGGATATTTGGAAAAATTACAATTTTCAAACTTACTCGTATTTTTGGCATTTTCGGTAAAAGATTTGGGTTTCACTAAGATACTTTAAAAACATGACTATTTTCTGGAACTGTGAACGAACCGAGCATTTTATTTCTGGGATACCTCTTTTATTACTTGTACTATGCTATTATATTGAGTTGTGGAATATTGGTGTTGGACCCGATCTTCGTGTTAGCTCGTCACTACTTTCAACCTAAGGGTAGGTTTGTTACTTATTGAGTACATAGGGTCGGTTGTACTCATACTACACTTCTGCACCTTGCGTGCAGATATCGACTGATGATGTTGCTGTGTTCGATGGGAGCTGGATTGAAGATGTACCTGCGTCCCGAGTGTAGCTGCCTCTTGCTCGTGGTAGCTTTAGATCTATAAATGTCTGTTTATGTACTTTTCAAACAGACTATGTATTTGTTCCATTTCAGCTTTGTAAACTCTATTCTTAGAAGCTCATGATTTGTACTACCAGATCTTGGGGATTATATTAGATTCAGATAATTTCTTAACTTATTTGCTTTATTGATTGTTATTGGAATTGGTTAGTGGTTAAATGGCTTACCTAGCAGGTTGGGTTAGGTTCCATCACGACTAGTTGGATTTTGGGTCGTGACAAGGTGGTATCAGAGCTCTAGGTTCATAGGTTCTACAAGTCATGAGCAAGTGTCTAGTAGAGTCTTGTGGATCGGTATGATGACGTCCATACCTATCTTCGAGAGGCTACAGGACATTTAGTATATACTTCCCATCTATTTTTCCTTATCGTGCGGCATTGATTCATCTTGAAGCGTAACTCTTTCAATTCCTTCCACGCATTCGTATGCGCATGTGAGCGCTCGGTATCGGCTGTGTGCTGACGGCTTGTGATTCCATGGTTGAGGTACGAGATGTGATTTTGGCATGCTGATGATGGACCAGTCTAGAGGACTTGAGGCCGAGTTTTGACGATGGCTTGAGCACGTAGATTTTGATTTTATGAGCATGTGCTTTTGGACTTATACGTCCGGTAGTGTTCTTATGTGTGGAATTTGTGGCTCGATTAGCGGTAGAATGACTATGTGGTGAGTATGATGTGACTGCGAGATGCATTCAGATTGTTCGAATGTGACGAGAAGAGTTTACTTTAGATGTAGCAAGGACTATGGGGTGTTTGATTTTTTTCTTGATTTGGCGTATGGTCTCGAGTTATGGGTGTGTTGAGGGATCTCTCATGTTGTTTAGTTGTGAAGTGAAGTAGATTCTCATGTCTTGTTGAGGAGTTCAGAATCAAGAAGATTAAGTGATTGCGTAGTAGTCGTGACTATGGAAGGGTATAGATAGATGTCAGTTTGAGGCAGAGCAGGTGGGTGATAAGTTTGAATTTTGACTGCTTATTTGCACTCTTTTACTTGCGTTTTAGCTCAAAATTGCTCAAAGGTATTCCCAAAATCTAACGAAAAATGCTTGCTTGCAGGAGTGTTAGAATATGAGCTAAAGAAATTAAAATCAACTCAAGAAGGAGTAATATTGGAGAAGGACAACAACAAGGCTAAAAGGGCACTGTGCGGACCGCAAAATATTGAGTACAACCGTAGATAATGAAGAAAACCTCTAACAAGAAATGACATATAATGTGCGGACCGCACAATTATGGTGCGGCCGCAGAAGACAGAGATCAGAGAGATGGGATTTCAAGATGAAGAAGAAATACGGATCGCACCATTTTTATGCGGTCGCATAATCAAGAGCGTGGCCGCACTCAATTTTATGCGGTCCGCAGAAATCTCACACAGCCAGAGCCTAAGATCAAGGAGTGCGGACCGCACTATAATTGTGCGGCCGTAGAAGCAAGAGTGCGGTCAGCAGTAGTTGAAGGAGTGCGGCCATAATCCAGAATTGTGCGGCTGCAGAACTTGAACCTGTCAAGACAAGTCTCGTTGTGCGGACCGCACACATAATTATGCGGCCACACAACCTCTATATGGGCATTTTTGTCAGATATTTTCAACTTAGTATAAATAGAACTTTTTGTCATTTTTTTAGGGTAAGTTTTGTTTTGGGAGAGCGATTGAGCCATTTTTCTTTACCTTTTTGAGTAATATTGTACTAGATTAGCTTCGAAACATTAGATTTTCTTTCCCTAATCAATTATTATGCATTCTATCTTAATTTCGTCTTGTATTTCTTCATTTTTCATGAGTAGCTAAATTTCTAGCTAGGGTTGTGGCCTAACCCTAGTGTGGGTACTTAATGGGTATTTGATTTAGGACTTGTTTGTGATTGGGATAGTAATATTTAGCCTAGTTCTTGCTTGAATTGAAGAATTAATGGTTGCAAATATTGATTCATGCCTAATTGACTTAGTCTCTACTTGAGAAAGAGAGACTAAGTCTAGGAAAACTTGACTACCAAGAAATTGGGGTGAACACAAGATATTGATAGCCCCAATTAAAGGGCTGAATCTGGAGATAGTAAGACCCGACTTGAGCATTTATCACTTGTTTTGTGCAATACCCATTTGGACTTGAGAAAGCCAAATTGGGCAAAACCACTCAAACTACCGAGAGGTATAGAGTGAGTAATTACGTGTGATTGCTATATTACAACCCCAACCAATCAAGCTTGTCCTAGAGTTTTCAACCCATTAAGTAACCACCTAGGTGGAAGTCATGACCCTAGATCTTTTATCATTTGGAAAACAACAAAAACCAAATACATTGTCTCCTAGTTTTATAATTGCAATCAATTGTTTAAAGTAGAAGTAGAAACAACAAAAAGAATGCGGAAGTGTAATCTAAGGAATATTGTACAATTACACTAAATATATTCCTAATCCCAATTCTAACACCCTCAGGAATCGACCCCGTCTTGCGTTGGATTTTATTATTGCTTCGACCGCCTCACTACATATATTTGTGGTGTGAGTTTGGGCGACATCAATTTTTGGCGCCGATGTCGGGGAGTTAAACTGATTTAGCTATATATCTAGGTTTTTGTGTGATTTGTCTTCTTTTCCTTCTAATTCACTAATTTTGTTTTTGAATTGCTTATAGGTACAAGAATGGCTCTCAACAAGGAGCCCATTGGTAATTTGCCATTGGGGGAGGAAGTGGACGATGATCAAAAAGATGAGGTTCATCCCGAACCTCAAGCAAATAGGCAAGTCCGACCACCTTAAGATAATGTTCCCATCCCTCCCCAACCTCCACCAAGAGCGGTAGTGCACCGGGTGTTTCCGAACGAGGGTTATCCAAGTGCTATAGTCCCGCCCCGCATTAGGGCTGGCAAGTTCCAAATAACCAACCTGATGCTTACATTACTTGAGCAACAGAGATTCTTCACCGGGGCTCCAAATCACAATGCTTACAAGCATCTTAAGGGGTTCGTCGATACTTGTTGGGGGAGCAAGAAAACCAATGTTACTGAGGATGCGTTGAGGTTGAGGCTATTTCCCTTTTCTTTACTGGGAAAAGCATTGGACTGGCTAGTGAGATTGCCCAATCATTCCATCCATACATGGGATGAGTTGGCCGAAAAAATCATAGCCAAATTCTTCTGTCCAGGGCACATGGCTACACTACGGGATGAAATTCTAGCATTCAAGCAAGATCCCAATGAGCCATTGCACGAGATTTGGGAAAGATATCGTACCATGGTTAAAGAGTGCCCGAATAATGATATGACTAAGGCCATGATCCAACAAACCTTCTACAGGGGGATCAACTTAACAAATCAATATGTGGTAAATCAACTCGCCGGCAGGAACTTGATGAACACACCTTATGCCGAAGCTTGTGAAATTATGGATGAGATGGTGGATACCTCATCGGCATGGCAAAGTAGGGCTAATGTTCCGCAAGGTGACCCCAATGTCATTCACCTACACTAGGAACTACATGATCTTGGGCAAGCTATCGCAGAGTTAACAACCACAATAAACCAATTGGAAAAAGCTCAACTGCAACAAGTTCAAGGGCCGAAACAAGTGAATGCGATGGAAGGCGTAAATATGATGATGAACAAGAGACGACAAAAAGGTCAACAAGGGAAAAGCCGTCTGGAACAATTCATGCAAGATGATAGTGAGTATGACCAAGGTGATTCGTATAATGAGAAAGAAGAAGAAGTGCAATACGTCACCAATTATCAAGGTCAAAGAAACAATGCTCAAAATCAATGACAATGTAGATCACAAGGAAATTGGAACAACCAAAGCCACCAAGGCAATTGGAGTGGGGTCAACAACAATCAAGGCAATTGGGGAAATAACAATAATCAAGGCAATTGGGGTGGCAACAATCAAATTAATTCGAGAGGTAATCAAGGAGGGTGGAATAACAACGACAAACCGGGGGTCGAGTTTTCAAAGGCCCCCGATGATCCAACAACCGCGCAATCTACCTCCCTATCCTTCTCAAAGCCCGAGCTCTTCTAACAATGAGATGGGACAGATTGAAAATATGTTCCAACAAATGATAGACAAAAATGCCGACCCTAATGCTCAATTAGCATCCCACAACACTTCAATATGCAATTTGGAGATTCAACTTGGCCAAATCTCACAAACATTGAACACTCGTCCTAAGGGGGCACTACCAAGTGATACGGTGGTGAACCCAAAGGGTGGGAATAATATGGGACATGCTATGGTCGTGACTACGAGAAGTGGAAAAAGTGGAGATGCAACCATCCCAAATCAAAGAAGAATTGTGGATGATGATGTTGTGGTTCAAGAAGATGAAATTCCAAACAATGTGGTTTAAGCTAATGACGAAGTAAGAATTGGTATTGATGAAAATGTGGAGGAGACACAAGAAGAGGTGAACCCGTCTAGGGAGCACGTGACTGATATAGCGGAACCGGTAGTGCCGAAGGCTAAGGCACCAATGCCCTGGCCTCCTCCTACATACCCCCAAAGGCTTGCAAAGCAAAATAGTAAGAACCAATTCAAAAAGTATATTGACATGATGAAGAATTTGTCTATCAATGTACCATTGGTTGAGGCATTGGAATAAATGTCGGGTTATGCAAAGTTCATGAAGGACTTGGTCACCAAGAAGAGATCGATGAATTGTGACACTATCAAGATGACACATCAAGTGAGTGTTATTGTACACTCAATGGATCATAAATTGGAAGATCCGGGTGCGTTCAAAATTCCTTGCACTATTAGGAGCACTGACTTTGCCAAAGATTTATGTGATTTGGAGGCAAGTATCAACTTGATGCCCTACTCTATGGTCAAAACTTTGGGAATTGGGCAACCAAGACACACATCTATGAGGTTGCAAATGGCGGATCCGACTATGAAGAGGCCATTGGGAATTATTGATGATGTGTTAGTCCGAGTTGATAAGTTCATCCTTCCAGTGGACTTTGTGATCCTTGATTGTGAGGTTGACTACAAGGTGCTTATTATCTTGGGTAGACCTTTCCTTGCTATGGGGAAGGCTCTTGTTGATGTGGAAGCCGGTGAGCTCACTTTCCGGGTGGGTGACGAAAATGTGGTTTTCCATGTGTGCAAATCGATGAGGCAACCAAATAGCAACGAAGTATGTTCGTTCGGGGATTTAGTGACCGGAGTAATTGTTGATGATGCTAGTGCTGTGATGAATGTTGAGGATACCTTGGAAGCTGTGTTGCTCAATCATGATGATGATGAGAAGGAAGGCTTTGTGAAATGTGTCAATGCTTTGCAAGGAATGGGGTCATATACTTATGAACCTCGAAAATTGTCCTTTGATCTTGAGAACCGAAAGACTCCTCCAACAAAGCCCACAATTGAGGAGCCTCCCACTTTTGACTGTCCTTCTTTCCTCTTGCTTGACTAACGTGCAGGTAGATTCTACTTTGGCGGTGCTCCAAAAGAGGAAGAAAGCTATAGGTTGGACATTGGCAGATATTCGGGGTATAATCCCCGCCTTTTGCATGCACAAGAATATTTTGGAGGAGGATTCCAAACCTTCCGTGGAGCATCAAAGAAGATTGAATGAAGAAATGCGAGAGGTCATGAAGAAGGAGATCATGAAGTGGTTGGATACCGGGGTTATTTACCCTATTTTCGATAGCTCATGGACTTCTCCGGTGTAATGCGTCCCAAACAAAGGGGCATGACTATGATAACTAATGACAAGAATGAATTGATCCACACAAGAACTGTCACCGGGTGGAGAGTGTGCATGGACTATAGGAATCTCAACAAAGTCACTCAGAAAGATCATTTTCCGCTTCCATTTCTTGATTGAATGTTGGATAGGTTGGCCGGACGTGCTTTTTATTGCTTCCTGGATGGATACTCCGACTACAATCAGATTCTTATTGCTCTTGAGGACAAATAGAAGACCACTTTCACCTGTCCATATGGTACCTTTGCATTCTCGAGGATGCCATTTGGGTTATGTAATACACCGGCGACTTTTCAATGGTGTACGATGGCTATTTTCACCGATATGGTGGAAGATATTCTTGAGGTCTTCATTGATGATTTCTCTGTCGTTGGGAATTCTTTGATGAGTGCTTGAACAACTTGGACAAGGTATTGGCAAGATGTGAGGACACTCACTTGGTTTTGAATTGGGAGAAATGTCACTTCATGGTCGAGGAAGGCATTGTCCTCGGTCACAAGATTTCAAAGTATGGTATTGAGGTTTATAAGTCCAAAGTTTAACTGATCTCCAAACTCCCCCCCCCCCCCCCATATCCTTGAAGAAAGTGAGGAGCTTTTTGGGTCATTCGGGGTTCTATCGCCGATTCATCAAGGATTTTTATAAGGTGGTGAACCCTTTGTGTAAACTTTTGGAGAAGGATGCCAAGTTCCATTTAAATGAAGATTGCATGAAGGCATTCTAGTTTCTTATGTTCAAGTTGACTACTACTCCTATTATTACCGCACTGAATTGGAGCTTGCCATTTGAGCTCATGTGTGACGCAAGTGATGTGCCTGTTGGAGCGGTGTTGGGGCAACGTATCAACAAATTCTTCGATCAGGTCTATTATGCAAGCAAAACCATGAATGATGCCCAAGTCAAGTACACAGTGACCGAAAAAGAGCTACTTGCTATTGTCTTTGCTATGGAGAAGTTCCGCCCGTACTAGATGGGTACAAAGGTGATTGTTCACACCGACCATGCGGCGCTTCAGTATTTGATGAGCAAGATGGATTCTAAGGCAAGGTTGATGCGGTAGTTGCTTATATTGCAATAGTTTGATCTAGAGATTCAAGACCGCAAGGGTAGTGAGAATCAAGTGGCAGACCACTTGTCCCGATTACAAGAGGAGGGGAGGACACATGATGGCCTTGAGATAAATGATTCATTTCCCAACGAGAAATTCCTAGCTATTTCTATGACCGGGATGCCATGGTTCGCCGACTTTGCCAATTATCTTGTGAGTGGCATTGTACCGAATGAGTTCTCTTCAAACCGAAGGAAGAAACTCAAACGGGATTGCCTTGACTATTATTGGGATGAGCCATATATTTTCCGGATATGTACCGACGGTGTGATCCGACGATGTGTGCCGGAGGAAGAACAAATGGGTATTCTTGAGTCTTGCCACTCTTTACTGTATGGTGGTCACCATTGTGGAGAAATAACGACAGAAAAAGTTTTGAGTTATGGGTTCTATTGGCCTACTCTCTACAAGGATGCTAGTGAGCTTGTCAAGGGGTGTGACGAACACCAAAGGGCCGGTGGGATCTCAAAGAAGAATGAAATGCCACTCACCACCATTTTGGAGATAGATATTTTCGATGTGTGGGGTATTGATTTTATGAGTCCGTTTGTTAGCTCTTGTGGGAACACCTACATTCTAGTTGCGGTGGATTATGTATCTAAATGGGTTGAGGTCATTGCTTTGCCTAACAATGAACCAAGGAGTGTGGTGGCATTCTTGAAAAAGAACATCTTCACGAGGTTTGGTACCCCAAGAGCCATTATTAGTGATGGGGGTTCGCATTTTTTTAACAAGGATTTTGATACCTTACTCACAAAGTATGGTGTCACTCACAAAGTATCAACCCCCTACCATCCTCAAGCAAGAGGACAAGTTGAAGTCTCCAACCGGGAGATAAAATGTATTTTGTCAAAGACAGTCAATGCCAACCGAACGGATTGATCAAGAAAACTTGATGATGCTCTTTGGGCTTATAGAACGGCCTACAAAACACCGATAGGGATGTCTCCATACCGGTTAGTGTTCGAGAAGGCATGCCATCTTCTGGTAGAACTTGAGCATAAGCCATGTGGGCTTTGAAGAAGTTGAACCTTGAATGGGATGTCGCGGCAAATCTAAGGGTGTCACAATTGAATGAGCTTGATGAATTTCGGTATCATGCCTACACACGCTCGTCCCTTTACAAGGAGAAGATGAATTACCTCCATGACAAGTACATCCACAACAAGAAATTTAAAGAGGGTGATCTTGTGCTATTGTTCAATTCCCGGTTACGGATGTTTCCGGGCAAGTTGAAGTCAAAATGTTGTGGCCCTTTTGAAGTGGTGAATGTAACCCCCTTTGGTTCTCTAGATTTGAAAAATAAGAATGACGAGGTGTTTAGATTCAATGGGCACCAGGTTAAATATTATCTTGGCAAGGTTGATGATGGGCACATTGTGGCGGTCCTTCATTTCAAATGATTGGTAATATGTGTCGTGCCGCGACATTAAATCAGGCGCTTCTTGGGAGGCAACCCATGTCTCTTTTCTTTTTCTCTTTCTCCTTTGTTAGATAGGCTTTGTTTTGTGCTAACTAGTTTTGAAGTATATGCAGGAATGGGTGTGCATTGCAGGGACTAAGCATGAAAAATTGGCTATGTGTCACAAAAGTGCGGACCGCACCAAAATTATGTGGACCGCACAATCACTCTGCGGCCGCACAATTCGTTGTGCGGTCGCACAACTGGAAGACCAAAAATGCATGTTCTCTGTAGTTTGTCCTGCCAAAATTCCTTAACAATTTGCGGCCGCACACAAAATTGTGTGGTCCGCACAAATTCTGCGGCTGCAATCACTTTTGTGCGGACCGCAGAACTTCTTCAAAGGATCAGGTAAAGAGTGCGGACCGCACTCAAAATTGTGCGGCCGTACTAACGTAAGTTTTGGGTCCGACGGGTCAACCTATAAATAGGGCTTTTCAATACTTTTCACACTTTACAATCTCTGAACTCTCAAGCCCTAAGAAAACAAAGTGCATCCCCCACTAGTTATCAAACTTCAAGCATTTCATATATGTAGATTCTTACCTGCACCCTTCATTACTGGTACGTTCATTTCATCTTTAGATTTTTTATCTTCTCTTAGTTTAGTTCTTTTGTCTAGGGTTAATTTCATGCCTAAAAATGTCAATAGTTAGTTATCTTTGCTCAAATTTATGTGGGTAGCTTCATATTTGTTAATTGGGGCCTGGGTAAATAGCTAATCATGCTTAATTGTTAGGGCCATGTCTAACTCTTGCAAAACTTGTATGAATCGTAAAGCAGTGCCGTGTTAATCCAAATTGTGCGGCCAAACACACTTTCGAGCGGTCCGCAGTCTATAAGTTAGGGTATCTGTATGCTTGAATTCTGCGGACCGCACTCAAAAATATGCGGTCAGTAGTGAAATTGTGCGGTCCGCAGACAAAATTGTGTGGTCCGCACTGTTAAATGATCAGAGACCCAGTAGTCTGATCCTGGGGTTGTGCGGCCGCGCTCAAAATTGTGTGGTCCTCACTTTTGATTGTACGGCTGCACTCACTTTTGTGCGGTCCGCACTGCCTCTCCTGAGACGGTTTATCCACAACTAGCCTACAACGGTCATGTATGTATTTGAGTCCTATGACTAGCCATCCAGAGAGTGATAAGCAAGAAGGCTACGGCTAACAGAGTCCCTAAATCATTAGACACTAGTGAGTGTCTCCCATCTAGGGAAGTTTCTACTTGGTTGATGAATCATCTTCCACTGCTAGTTCTTCTAAATGTTCGGAAGAGGGTAGCCATGATTTTGAGCCCTCTTCCTCACATGACCCGATTGCACCAATCAATGATGATGACGTCCCCCGGATGACAGTAGATGGGGAGACACTCAAGTGGGTGGTCTTGAGAGGACAAAGAAGAAGGAGATGTGGGAGGATATATTCGTGAGCTTGACAGCCTTCAACATGTTCCGGGAATTGTGGCCCCAGAGATCGCTCACACTTGAGCGACAGTTCTTACTCAAGGATTTGGATATTCATAATCCAAATGTCCTTAGATAGTTCAACGAGCGCAAGGGGTAGAAGTGGTTCAACCAAAGTGTCCTAGATGCAAATGAGCACTTGGTCAAAGAATTTTACGCAAACGTGGCTCACATCAAGAAGGGCACCAAGATAACCAAAGTGCGAAATATAAAAATCAAGTTTGATGCCTGCTACTTGAACAAGTATGTGGGGTTTGAAGAAGTGGAAGTTGTTCAGTATCTTGAGAGGCTAGCTATGGGTGATGCAGCTCACCCGTGGCTGGCTAAGATTTTGGCTGCTAGAGGACCACCACCCCCGTGCCTCACAACAGGGGTTCCCATAGTCAGGGACACCCTTAACTTTGAAGCTAAAGGGTGGCAGACTTTTGTGTGCAGCCGCATTAACCCGTGCTTGAATGAGAACAACCTCCCACTTCCCCGAGCAGTTCTAGTGGCTTCGATTATGGCTGGGTACCCAATCAATGTGGGTGCTATAATGTCAACCAACATCACTTTGGTTGTCCAGAAGGATGATAGATCCTAGACTTACCCGAACTTCCTCACAGAGTACTTCAATGATCAAAAGGTGGAGCCGAGACAGTATGATACTAAGGTAAAGGCCAAGAAAGGCTCATGGTACCACCTACAGGGTTCTGACAACCCGGAGTTCAAGGGTAAGGGAACTACCTCCGCTGGCCACTCTGAGGAGCCAACAATAGTAGTTACTAATTCAACTGCTGAGCCTTCAACATATGCTATGCCTTCCACAGCAGCCGAACCTTCCACCGGGACAGCAGACATGCCACCATCTTCTTATTCCAGACCATTAGCTCCATTATAAGTGCCAACTTCATCTACTTATCCACTGACTACGCTGCGAGTCTCCCAGACATTGGCGAGTCTCAACAACTAGATGCAGGCAGCTACTTCAAAGCTGTATGACATATCCAGTGTTGCTGCAGCACAGTCATCTGCCCAGGCTGCACCACAGGTACCTCCGTCAGGGGAGGAAACATTGATGAAGATTCTAGACAACCAAAAGACCATTTTGGAGACTCTGGTGGCACATGGGGATGTCATTGAGGAGTTGGGCAAGCAGGTAAAGAAAATGCGGAAGTCTCAAGCTTCGAAGAAGTCGGTGGATAAGTTGACAACATCAGTTACCAAGGTTGCATCTATTGGAGATCTACCACTGGATTTACTTATGGAGACACCACTAGCAGTTCCAACAGCACATGCAGCACCAACAATACCTGAGGCGCCAGAGGCAATAGCCGGCCAGTCTGAGGAGCCGATTGCGACTGCCCACACTGGTGAGGAGATGATACAGATGCTTAGCAACCCTGTTGTCCCTCATCCAAGTGATGATGAGATATAGCTAGAAGAGACCGAGGATGCTGAGGATGCCATTCAGACTGAGACCACATTGGGAGTTCTCTTAACTCTCTACCCCTTCTTGTTCTTATTTTTGATAAGCATTGGGGACAATGCTCATTTTTATTCAGGGATGGCCTATTTTGATTGATTTGACATTGACATTTGGTCTGTAACAACTCTTATACTATTTTTCTTTTATCTTTATTTTCTCTTTCGTTATGTATATATTCTTCCCTTTCCCTTGATGTTCATATTCATTTTCCCCTCGGTTTGTATATTCGTTTGCCTTACTTTTCGTAGTTTAGCTTCTTTTGTTTATCTTTATTAATAGTATAACTTCTTACTTATTTTAGAAACTTCTTTTTGATTTGTTAGCTTCTTTTTTACGTTTGAGTGAACAATAAACCTTTGGTTTTCTTAATGCCACGGTTCTTTCCAAAAGTGGATTTTGTGTGAACTGGGTAGCTCTTCCCAACGATATATGGCGTGAAAACCTTCTTAAGGGATTGAGTTTGTTTTCTTTTATGTTTAGGAAAAAAATAGTAGTAATGAATAAAAGGGTCTCTAAGATGCTTCACTTGGTACCAACACATTTACCCATGACCTTATGGTTAAAAACAAGTTCTGGTAGAAATTAGCTCTAGTTGTGACCTTTTGACTCTTGTGTTGACTTAAGAAATCATCGAATGGTTCAGTCGAGCCATTTTATATTCGCAATCTCAACTAGGGTTATTGTGGGCCCTTGACTCTATTCCCTTTAACAATCCAGCAGCGTCAGAGGTGAGGTATTGTATTGCAAGTCCAAGTACCAGTGCTAATAGTCTAGAACTTACCCCAAATGTTTTTCTAGGAGAAATACTAAGTGTAGCTTGGGTTGAGAAATGATTGTAGGCTCTCCTTGGTCCAATTTGAAATTTAAAATCTTCCATAGCCTACCAATGTGATATTCCTAGTCAACCCATTTGAGCCTAAGCCATTTTTTTTCAATAACCACGTTACAAGCCTTTATCCATTTGGTAATGACCCTCTCTTGGCACCCGGTATTTCCTTAGTATTCTTGAGAAAAAATTGGAAAAACATAAGTTTGGGGGGAGAGACGAGGAGTTTGAAAGTAATATAAAGATATACAGAAGTGAAAGAAATGAAGAAAAGAGAAGGAAAAGAAGTCCTGCGTGATTTCAAGTCCTGCGACCACAACTCACATCCCGAAAAAGTCCTGCGTGATTTCAAGTTGAGTAAGCTTGCATTAGTGGTGATTTACATGAGGGGCAAGTATATGGTACTTAAACTCGTACTTCTGACATTCTTTTGAGAGAGATGAGCGAATTTTTCACTATCCTTGAATTGAATGTTTCATTCTAAAGTGAGATTTGCTAATGGAGAGTAAAGGAGGAGGAGTTTGGGATCCATACTGACCTACATAAAAGAGCAAGCTTCCTTGATGAATAAAGTCAACTCTTGATGCTCTTGTGTCACATTAGAACTATGGTACTCAAAAAGTCAAATCATTGCATTTTTGATAATTCATTCGTGTTGTGAGTAATTGTTGCTCCCAATTGATGTGTGATTGATTCACCTTAGGCCAGCTGAAATAGCCCTTTTTCTAGTGGAGGTGGGAACTACCTTAATTGCTTGAGGACAAGCAAAAGCTTATGTTTGGGGGAGTTGATAAGTAGGGATTTTGACTACTTATTTGCACTCTTTTACTTGCGTTTTAGCTCAAAATTTCTTAAAGGTATTCCCAAAATATAATGAAATATGCTTGCTTGCAGGAGTGTTATAATATGAGCTAAAGAAATGAAAATCAACTCAAGAAGGAGTAATATTGGAGAAGGACAAAAACAAGTCTAAAAGGGCACTGTGCGGACCGCACAATATTGAGTGCGGCCGCAGATAATGAAGAAATCCTCTGACAAGATATGACATGTAAAGTGCGGACCGCACAATTCTAGTGTGGCCACAGAAGACAAAGATCAGAGAGATGGGATTTCAAGTTCAAGAAGAAATACGGACCGCACTATTTTTATGCGGTCGCATAATCAATACCGCGGCCACACTCATTTTTATGCGGTCTGCAGAAGTCACACCCATCCAGAGCCAAAGATCACGGAGTGCGGACCGCACTATAATTGTGCGGCTATAGAAGCAAGAGTGCGACCGCACTTACAAATGTGCGGTCGGTAGTAGTTGAAGGAGTGCAGCCGCAATCCATAATTGTGCGGCAGTAGAACTGGAACCTGTCAAGCCAAGTCTCGTTGTGCAGACCGCAGACATAATTATGCGGCCGCACAACCTCCGAAGGGCCATTTTTGTCAGATATTTTCAGCTTAGTATAAATAGAATATTTTGTCATTTTTAGGGTAAGTTTTGTTTTGGGAGAGCACCTGAGCCGTTTTTCTTTACTATTTTGAGTAATATATTACTAGATTAGATTCTAAACATTAGATTTTCTTTCCCTAATTAATTATTATGCATTCTATCTTAATTTCTTCTTGTATTTCTTCATTTTTCATGAGTAGCTAAATTTTTAGCTAGGGTTGTGGACCAACTCTAGTGTGGGTACTCAATGGGTGTTTGATTTAGGACTTGTTTATGATTGGGTTAGTGATATGTTGCCTAGTTCTTGCTTGAATTGAAGAATTAATGGTTACAAATATTGATTCATGGCTAATTGACTTAGTCTCTACTTGAGAAAGAGAGACTAAGTCTAGGAAAACATGGCTAACAAGAAATTGGGGTGAACTCAAGAAATTGATAGCCCTAATTAAAGTGTTGAATCTAGAGATAGTAAGACCCGTCTTGAGCATTTATCACTTGTTTTGTGCAATACCCATTTGGACTTGAGAAAGCTAAATTGGGCAAAACCACTCAAACTACTGAGAGGTATAGAGTGGGTAATTGCATGTGATTGCTATATTACTACCTCGACCAATGAGGCTTGTCCTAGAGTTTTCAACCCATTAGGTAACCACCTAGGTGGAAGTCACGACCTTAGATCTTTTATAATTTGGAAAACAACCAAAACCAAAAATATTGTCTTCTAGTTTTATAATTGCAATCAATAGTATAAAGTAGAAGTAGAAACAACAAACAAGAATGTGGAAGTGTAATCTAAGGCATATAGTACAATTACACTAAATATATACCTAATCCAAATTCTAACTCCCTGAGGATTCGACCCCGACTTGCGTTGGGATTTATTATTACTTCGACCGCCTCACTACCTATATTTGTGATGTGAGTTTGGGCGACATCAGTGGGTTATCTCTTGTGAGGTGTCCTGAGGTTGTGTGGTCCTTATAATATTTTGTAGAGAGTTCTTTTTACCAGTGAATGATATATGCTGCAATTTGAATTTGGATCGCTTGTGGGAGTTAGCTTGACTATTACAAGGGTGAATGCGAGATTCGCAGATGATTTGAGGTAATATATGGTTTGTGTTACATAGGTTTGCGAAGAGTTTAGTTGAATTTTAGTGCGGGATTCTGGCATTAATAGAGTATTGGTATCATGATATTATCGACTGTTTTGTTCTATGGCTTTGAGCCAAGTGGGGGAGTCTGCTATCGACGATTTATTTGCATGATTATGTGTCGTATTGATTTTGGTTTGAGGTATGCTGGTGAATCAGTTATGACTTGCAGAGGTCGAGATCGAGGATGACTCGGGTAAAGGAATTTCTGGATATAGGTTGTATTACGCTCTATGGGTATATGGGAATCATAAAACAATTAAGTGGTTATTAGCGAAGGATGTAAGGTACATGGAGTAGGAATTTGATCAATTGCTTAGGAGTGTGGACTACTCCCTTGGGTGTTGGTATACTAATGGGGCACAGGTCGTTCGGTCCATTTGGTCAGTTCAATTGATATTTGAGTAGAGTGGATGACTCTCGAGATTGGTTCTAATGAATTCAAGAATTATATGTAGAAATTGAGAATTTCGGATTGGTATATGGCTAGGATCTGATATTGCATGGGATGGTGTCGAGACTTGTGGTATTTTTATATCATTGTGGATTATGCATTTTAGTATCAAGAAGGTGAAGGAAACAGTTTTAGGTTCACATAAGGTCTCTTTAGAGTGGGTATCTCGGTTATGGTGTTTTGGGGTGCTTAAAAGGGAAGTCGGCGGCTTATGGGCCTTAGGGCGTGGTGGTTTTATACTAAGGCCTCTTGTGTGGTGAATTTTGGTTAAGCATCGTGGTGCTCCAGCAAGGAGAAGTATCAATTTGCAGGCAATTTTGAAGGGACTTGGAGAAATAGGACATCGTGGTAGTAGGTTGGGTTAGCACAATAATGGGTATGATCGGTTCTTTGGGTACTTATGACGTGGCTAGTCTCTATAGGTGTTTCGTGGCAATGGTCTTGGGTCTTGGCAACCTGCGTGGCTGGGTTGAGTTAGAGAGATTCAGTTCAGATTGCTTGGTTATGTGCAAATGGGTTTCGAAGAGTTCTCAATTGGTTTTACCAAGGTTCGAGGGGTATATTTCCTGCTAGCGTGAGGAGCATGTGGTGTATAGTGAATTTCTCCTATATGAAATCAAATGGAAGGTCCTTGGATAATTGAGTATGTAGTTGCTTGTGACTCGGAGCGGACTATGAAGTTCTCTTATTTTTCATATGATGGCATCATATATGCGGTGTGTTGTGTGGGATTGAGATTTACGTGAGTGGGATCACAGTTCTGTTTGGAAGCATGGACGGTTTCAGATGACTAGTTAAATGATATTACTATTTGGTATGGCTTGATGAGAGTATACATTTCAGAAGGAGCAATATGTTTTGATTTATGGATACTTTGCTGGTATTGTGACACTCTTCTGGTTGATCGACTGCTGATATTCAAATTTTCCTATATGGCATGGAAGAATTTTAGAAGTATTCCTCGTAGGATGATCGTGTATGAGAGATGTATTAGACATTAGGGCGGTGGAGATGGACTCGGATATGGCAATTCGTGTGTTTTATGGATTTGGAGGCTCGGAGTTCTCAGGAGCAGATTGTTTCATGGTTGTGGACTGTGAAGTTGTGGTCGAAGCTAGCCAAAAGTTAGTATGTGTTATGATTCAGTCATTGTGGACTTTCGGAGGGTTATTTATCTATCTATGGGTGACAAAAGCTGATTTGGGAGTCCATTTGTAGGCCCAATTAGGATGTGTATTCTACACCGAGCTGGATTGGTTGGCTCCATACTGCTACTATTGAGGGATGTACCATTCGGTTGTTGTTGAGATTATTCGTGTTCTGAAATGATCTGTGAGTTACTCTTCTATGCTACGAGGAGTTGTGATTCGTTGGTTGTATGCACACACGGTGCAATTCTATTGGGGCCTTCTGGCAGAATTTGCGCGAGATGGGTATTTAGGTGATGCATGATTGATTGCGCATTGGTTATGTTCTTTCGAGTTTGTGTGGCATTGTATAATTTGTTTCTCCATGGTTATGATAGTGCACTTTGAGTAATTGATGTCTGATTGGGCGTGGTTATTGATTTTGAGCGCGGTGGCTGAGATATTTCATATGGATCAGTGTTTGGATGGGGTCACGCATTGCAGCGGAGTTATGTTAAGATATGATCCCTTGTGTTAGATTCGTGTGTTATGGTTCTACGGTATGTGATGGGCTCTTAGCATTGCGTTGGGGTGGTAACCGTCGAGCTTGCGGGACAATTCTCTTGTCTGGGTCATTTTTCCATGATTGAGTACATTTGGAATGTTGCTTATTAGTGCATGGCTTGCACGGGTTGTGGCTTAAGATAGTATTGGTGTTGCATGTCAGTAAAGTAGCTGATATTTGATAAGATAAAGTCGTTAGACCTAGAATGGATACTATCGGAATTGATTAGGGCACGGTTGGAAGGATAATATCGAAAGTTGGCTTATAAATTTTCTATAGTTCTTGTCAAAGGAGACGGAGTACGATGACTTGTTGATCTGATGAATGGATATGAGTTTTGCATGTTTCTTCCATCATTGGCAGTGCACAGATGTTTTTTTTAATGATGTCTTGTTTGATATGAGGTTTATTACCGTCATTGGGTTGTTTTGAGCAGCTACTATGATTAGAAATCATTGTTTCGAGCATTTGAGCTATGTGGTATTTGAGTTTTGAGTATTTGAGTTATGGTTGTGGCTTTTGGTATAACTTGTTCAGACTTATACATTGTGTAGGTTACTGGATTCAGATCTTATAAGAAATTCCGGATGTTGGAAATTGGATTCGAAGGCTTGTGGGCTAGATTGAATTGAGAAATTTCGGTTATGTTGTGTTGTCGGGCCTGTATGGGATATGGTGACGTGGGGTCACCCCCGGGTATCTGCATGGTAAGGTTACACGGCGGTTTGATGGCTTTGAGAACAACTCTAGACACGTTTGAGGACGAACGTATGTTTAATTGGGGAAAGATGTAACGACCCGACCGGTCATTTTGAGCATTTGCACTTTCCTTGATAGTTTACGGGCGTGAGTAGCTCCGTATGATGCATTATGACTTATGTGAATCGTCGGTTTTGGTTTTTAGGTCATTCGGGACTGATTTGGAAAAATGATTCTCAACTAGGGAGCTTTAAATTTGAAAGAGTTGACCAAGTTTTACTTTTTAGCATTTGACCTCGGATTGGAATTTTGATGGTTCTAGTAGGTTCGTTGGGTGATTTTGGACTCAGGAGAGCGTCCAGATTGTGATTTGGAGGTCCGTAGTGGAATATGGCTTGAAATGGCGAAAGTTGAAATTTTGGAAAGTTTGACCGAGAGTGGACTTTTTTATATCGGATTTGGATTATGATTCTGGGAATTGGAATAGCTTCGTTATGTTGTTTGGGACTTGTGCGCAAAATTTGAAGTGATTCCGGATTGATTTGCTATGCACGAGTTATTGAATTTGAAAGTTCAAAATCCATAGATTTCGATTAGAGGTGTGATTCGTCATTTCGATGTTGTTATGCGTGATTTGAGGCATCAAGTAGGGCCGTGTTATGTTATTGGACTTGTTGGTATATTCGGACGGGGTCCCGAGTGGCCCGGGTGAGTTTCGTACAATGTTCAGATCATTTTCACTTTATGTGCAAAGTTGAAGGCTGCTGGTTCTAGTATAATCGCACCTGCAGTTGGTTTGCGCAGGTGCGATGGCCGCAGAAGCGACAAAGGCATTGCAGTTGCGAGAATAGTGTTGGGCGAGGACGATCGCAGAAGCGGATATTTCGGTGCATATGCGATGCCGCAAGTGCGGAGTTGGATGGTGTCAGCTGAGGTCGCAGGTGTGATGGGATTTCCGCACCTACGATGGCGCAGATGCGGGAAGGGAGTCGCAGAAGCAAAAATGGTGAGGAAGCTGGGCAGCGCAGGTGCGAAGTGTTTCCGCAAAAGCGGTGGTCGCAGGTGCGACGAATTTTCTACAAATGCGGATGTGGTGGGCAGAATGTAATATTCAAGGGTTCGCGATTTTGGCTTCATTTTTACATTTTCAAGCACGGATTGAGGCAATTTTTGGAGTAATTTTCACCATATGAATTGGGGTAAGTGTTCTCTACTCGTTTTTGGTTATATTCCATGAATCTATCTTTGATTTTAGCTTCTTGTTGTTAAATTTTTAAAAGGAAATTGGGGGTTTTGGCCTAAAGTTTCATAATATAAATTTTTGAGTTTTGAACATCGATTTGGAGTCGGAATTGAGTGAAACAAGTATGGTTGGATTCGTAATTAAATGGGTTGTCAGATTTTATGAGTTTTATAGGGTTCCGAGGCGTGGGCTCGAGTGTGATTTTTGGCCGGTTTTGGGTTTTGATTGAGGAATCCATCTATATCATTTGGAATTGTTTCCTTAGGCTGTATTTGATGTATTTGAGTTTCTTTTGGCTAGTTTTGAACCGTTCGGAGGTCGCTACGCGTGTGATGGCATCTTTGGAGCATCGCTTTGCTTGCTTGGTATTTGGTATTAGCTTGTTTGAGGTAAGTAACTCTTCTAATCTTAGTGTTGAGGGTATGAAGCCCCGTAATACGTGTCATGTGATTGGTATTAAGGTGACACACATGCTAGGTGATGGGTGTGTGGGCATATACCATGTGAATTGGGACTCTATTGTTTCTATGGTACTGTATAGTGTTTCTATTTTGTTGATATCCATGTTTTCACCGTATGATAAACTAATTAAGTTGTCAATCATGCTAGATATTATGTTTAGGCATTATGCCGATACTGTTTGGACCCATAGTGGTCGTTTCTTACGGTCATCTCACTGATTAAATTGATATTTCGTACTCAGTCATATTAATGCATTCTTATCATATCTTAGTCTCAGTTGTTATTTATTCATACATCATATCATTGTTGTCGGTCTAGTTTCATGACATTGTGAGCTTGTGAGTGAGACTGGAGAGATTGATGACTGAGTGAGGCCGGGGGCCTGTTGTGAGGATATTGATACTATAGCACGTGAGTTGTCCGTGCATCACGTGAGTTATATGTGTGGATCTAGATACTGATATTATAGCACGTGAGTTGTCCGTGCAGCATGTGAGTTGTCCGTGCGGATTATAGCGCTTGGGTTGTAGGAGCCCTTCCGGAGTCTGCGCACCCCCAATGAGTGCAATCGACTATATATATGTGGATCGGGCTGCAAGTCACAACGGGTATTGTACGACGATGAGTGATTGAGTGTGCGGAGCATTGAGCATATTGAGAGAGGATGCGAGACAGTGAGATTGAGTACTCTCAGAGTGTGAGTACATGATTCATCTCTGAGATACATGGCATTGCCATGCACACATGACATACAAGCATATAGATGCATTTTTTTTTCTCATGATGTACAGTATCAAGCCATTCATTACTTTTTACACACATTGATATGTGGGCATAGAGAGGTATTTCACACTTGCTATCTGGAAAGAAAATAAATCATTTTATTTATTGTGGTAAGGATATTTGGAAAAATTACAGTTTTCAAACTTACTCGTATTTTTGGCATTTCCGATAAAAGATTTGGGTTTCACTAAGATACTTGAAAAGCATGACTATTTTCTGGAACTTTGAATGAACTGAGCATTTTATTTCTGAGATACCTCTTTTATTACTTGTACTATGCTGTTATGTTGAGTTGTGGAATATTGGTGTTGGACCCGACCTTCGTATTAGCTCGTCACTACTTTCAACCTAAGGGTAGGTTTATTACTTATTGAGTACATGGGGTCGGTTGTACTCATACTACACTTTTGCACCTTGCGTGTAGATATCGACTATTGATGTTGCTGTGTTCGATGGGAGCTGGATTGAAGATGTACTTGCATCCCAGTTGTAGCTGCCTCTTGTTCGTGGTAGCTTTAGATCTATAAAACTCTGTTTATGTACTTTTCAAACAGACTATCTATTTGTTCCATTTCAGCTTTGTAAACTCTATTCTTAGAAGCTCATGATTTGTACTACCAGTTCTTGGAGATTGTATTAGATTCAGATAATTTCTTTACTTATTTGCTTTATTGATTTTTATTGGAATTGGTTAGTGGCTAACTGGATTACCTAGCGGGTTGGGTTAGGTGCCATCACGACTAGTCAAATTTTGGGTCGTGACAAATTTGAATAGATTTGAGCTGTCCGGAGGATTAATTCAAGAAAAACGGCTATTTTGGAATATCAGCATAACTTCAAAAAGGTAAGTATCTTGCCTAATCTTGAGTGGGGGAAATTACCCCTTAGGCATTGAGTCTTATGTGTAAATTATGTGATTTAAAACCGTGTACGTAAGGTGATGAGTACGTACTTGGTTTATATGTGAAAATTCTATCCGTTGAAATTCGTAGATGCCCTTATGCATTAAATTGGAAAATTGTTGAAACTTAGTAAATCCTTGATTTGTCATGCCCCATTTCTTGTTTGTCGAATTTGTATTTTTTATGATAATTTGGTGTTATTGTCACTTGGGCTTTTATGTGAATTCCATGTGTCGTTGATTTGATAATTTTCTTGGAATTAAATTCAATATGGAATCCTTATCTGCAAATGATTATTAAGAAAGTTTAAAATGAGGCATTAATTTATATTTATTAAAAATTTAGATTAATGAAGGTGTTGTCCTAAGCTGAGTTACTTTTCCATCTCTGTTGTTGTTTTGAGGTTTTATAAACGTTGTATGGAGCCTTGGGCTATTTTTTTTAGAAATTTATAGATTTTCTATATCTTTGGAATTGGTTGTGGGCATTGGGCAAATTGTAATATGAATTGATAGTGTTGTGTTGTCGTGATAATAGTTTTTGTAAATTGCTGTGTGATTTGAGTTATTATTATGAGGATATAAGGGTTGCATTCCTTTGTTGATATTATTTGGGTATAAGGGTGGCATTTCACTGTGGTTATGTGTGTTGGGATATTTTCTGAGTGAAGTGACAGGAGTGGCTATTATACGGAGTGATAAGCATGGCTATTGATATTATCAGGGCGGAGGGATAAGGGAGGCTATTATAGGAGTGATAAGGGTGGCTATTGTCAGGGGTGATATGTGATGGTGTGGGGTTATTGTGTTGATAATTTTTATGTGATGATGCGGGGTTATTGCGTTGGTAATTTTCATGCGATGTTGTGATTTTTCTTGTGTTTATTCTTATATCTTGTACAACTTGTCTTGTTATTTCGGTAAACTTGATAATAGTCTAATCTATGTTGAAATCGTGAGCCCATGGCTATTGCCGGGCAGATTATATTATATGGGATCGGGTTGCACGCCGCACCATGTATGATTAATGTCATATGGGATTGGTTTGCACGCCGCAACATATGAAATATGGGCACGAGGTGCCGGGAAAAATATGATGATTTTTATTATTGGCACGTGAGTTGTCCATGCGGTTTTGATAGAAATATGGGCACGGGGTGCCGTGAAATATGAAAATGGGTTGGGACCCATGTTACAGAAATATGAAAATGAGTTGGGACCCGTGTTATAAAAATATAAAAGTGGACTGAGACCCGTGTGTTTATGATTATAAAATGAGGTGTCACATAGTGACTTTTATTTGAAAGAAATATCTTCGGAAGGTATTTATTCGAAAGAATTATATGTGAAAGATTTATATTTGAAGTTAATTGGTTGTACTTGTGTTCCTTATTCGTTTGAATAATAATTATGGTGTTCTTGTTGCCTCACTGTTTATATCACTGGTTGATTTTTGTTGCTATCACTGCAAGTTGTTTTCCAGTACTATTGTATACTGCTATATTGCACAGGTTATTTGACTAGTGAGTGTCTTGAATGTACCTCGTCACTACTCCACCGAGGTTAGTCTTGATACTTACTGGGTACCGACTGTACTGTACTCATACTACACTTCTGCATATTTTTGTACAGAGCCAAGTATTGGAGATATCGGATTCGGACAGAGATTAGAGTGTGATCGCAATGATTCAAGGTACGGTTGTTTTGTCGTTGCAGACACTTGAAGTATTTTTATTTTTATTGTAGTGTCCACTCTTATTCGAACAATATTGTATATTCGATCCTTGGGATCACTGCATGTACTCAGTTAGAGTTTGCGACTCAATATTACCAGTCTTGGGAGGTTGTTTATATTTGTTTCCGCTTTTGGTTTCGACACTTTTATTAAATTATATGTTCTAAAAAAATGGCTTGAATTGTTATTATAATCGGCTTACCTAGTTTTAGATACTAAGTACCATCATGACGCCTGTGTTGGAATTTTGGATCGTGACAGAAAAATACCACAAGGGTGACTTCAGCACCACACAGTGTATAAAGTTCACTAGCCTTCTTGAAGAGACCAGCACGACGCTTAGAGAAAGTCACTTGCAAATTACTCTCGTTCTGCATCTTCACCATATCAACCTTTTGGCGACCCTTACTCCTTTTTTCCATGGCTAATTAAACACTCGAGATTTGAGAAACAAAGAAATTGGTGATTTTAAGTCTCAACACCAAGAGCTTTATGTAAGAAACTGTTATTTTTCATTCTCATTGTAATTGTTTTAGGTAAATGAATTCAAATAACTTGGGAGTCTAGAAACTTATGTTGTTTCTTTTGTTGAAGGATTTGAACCAAACCCATTTTGCCTCCATTCTTTGTTTCTTTGTCTCGCTAGCGCCAGAGTTTAATGATCATAATTAGACAATAAATATTTTCTTACTTTGAGTATTGCAGTTGGCCACCATTTTATTTGAGAACAAGATGAAAAATAATATTAAAAAGAAAATACTAAATGATCTGTATAACCTTTTGTTTTGATACGATGTTGTTTAACTAGGCTATTTTATTGTTTGAGGAAAATGAAATCAAATAACTTTGGCGTGCAAAACTTTATGTTCTTTCTTTTTAAAAGGACTTGAACCAAACCCATTTGGCCTTCATTCATTGTTTCTGTCTCGACAACACTAGTCCTTAATGATCATAATTAGACAATACATATTTTTTCTTAATTAGAATTATGTTATTGGATTGCACTTGACCACCATTTTATTTGAGCATCAAGTTAAAAAATAGTTTCAGAAAAGAAAATATTAAATAATAATATAACCTTTTATTTTGCTAATATGTTACTGTTTACCCTAAAATTTCGAGTAACAATTAAACTTATTTAGTGGTTTCAAGAATACGTGATTTAATCCAATACTAATTGATAAACAAGGAATTAAATAGATAATATGAATAGTAAAAAATAGCGAACTAGTGTTCTGGCAGTGCTTTCGACTTCGATTCGAGATGGTCTCGAGGTTGGGTAACAAGAATGATGAAGAACAGAAAATAAACAGTGATGAGCAGTAATAGATAGTAAGTGAAATAAAGAAAGCAGTGTATGTATATATGTTTATCAGTGAATCAATCGCCCTTACAAATGAATGGGGTCCCTCTTTTTATAGTAGATGAATCCTAAATAAGGTACAATTCTAATAACGAAAACAAATCCAATGATTTGCGTCAATAACCGCTTGATTCGATCTGTTCCGGAATTTCCGCCGAGATCTTCGATCGGTTGATAATATATCGCCATTCCGTTATTATGCCTTACTCAAAGTCGGTCATGCTCGGTCTCGATCTTCATACTCCATACTCTGCCATTGAGCTCGAGCCTGGTCTATTACGAGCTTACTCTCGAGGCAGCTCCTCGTGCCTCTGAAATCGGACATGTCCGATTTCGACCGTATACAGATAGTCTCCGCATTTCTTGGAATAAAATGATAAGAAACGGTTTGAGCCTTGATTTTCCGAAACCTCGATCATGACGTCGTCCTCATGACGTAAGTGACGGATGTGATCTAAACATACCGTCGGTTCAGTTCCCTAAATCATTAATGCCTGTCAGTTAGCGGTCGGCCACTAGCGCCACCGAACCGTCGCCGCGAGCGTATAAATACCCGCTCCTTCATTGAATCAAACTTTACTTTTGCTCTAATCAAACCTCTAAATCTTCGCACTCTTTTCGCCTCCTTATCGCCCTCTTTAGAGCCACCTTCGTTAGCACTGAAACCACTAGTTTTTTATCTTCCTTCGCTCTTCTTTACTTATACAAATGGTGAAAACCTCAAAGACCGTACCGCAGAAGGAGAAAACTTCTTGCTCCTCTTCCTGGCCGTCCGGCGGCAAGGCACCGGTGGAACCGCTTCCCCGCGAGTATGTTCCCGGCCCGTGTACTCTAAAATCCGACTTTAAGGTCGAAAACCCTTCATCGATCCCGGGCCAATGTGAGCATGTGTCGATGTACATGTGATCAATAACAAAGAGTTATCTCGAGGCCATGAAGAGGGACTGGAACTGGGGTCCCGAGGTCGTGGTGCAAATTCCTGCTCCCGAAGATAGCATCACCGCTTATGTGGAGGGGTTCCTAAGTGCTTACACTTACCCCTTCATATTGGGTCCCCTCGACCTAGTGATTATTGATCTCTGTAAAAGATATAAGGTCCCCCTCGGCCAAATCCACCACTCTTTATGGAGCATAGTAATCATGTTGCGCTTCTTCTCTAGCAAGGCCGAGGGGCTAGAGTTTACTCTAAATCACCTCATGCGGTTGTACCGGCCTCGAATCTATCAAGGAAAAATCAGGCTCCAATGCCGGGCAACGAAGGCCTTGATCTCAAGCATCGATGAGGACAAGGATCGAGGTTGAATGAGCCGTTTTATATGGGTGAGGACCAGCGATATTATCCCGGAAGAGAAGATGTCGTTCCCTGAGGAGTGGAACTTTGACCATAAGTGATCTTCTAAACATTGTTCTTCGTACCTTCTTCGACTTCACCCAATACCCCTTTCAGCATGCAGAGATTCCTTGGATGCCTCAAGCGGTACCTCACCTCGAAGATTGGGTTCAGAAGTTAGCCTCAACTTCCACTTATGCCGAACAGGCATGGCGTGATTTGGCAAGGGGCAGATGGCAGGCCAAGAACTACGGTAAGGATCTCCTTTTTCACGTTCTGAAACACTTTTTATACTTCATTAGTCACTAATTTTCTTTCATGCAGGCCTGACCAAGGATGCCATTTTGAGGCCTTCAAGTCGCGAGGAAGAAACCAAGTCCCCGATTCCGAAGTCGGGGGAAGACAAGAAGAGGAAAACTGCCTCGTAATCTGGGGACCCCAAGCCCAAACCTCGAAGGGTGAGGAGGAAATTAATCGTTCTCATGATGCACTCGGTCCAAAAACTGAGAGACGAAGAAGAGGAAAATGCCTCGGCACTGACGGTTCGACCTAGGAAAGCCGTCGAGGTCACCAAACCTTCTAAGCCGAGGGCGGCTGCTAAAATCAAGCCTCGTGTCGAGGAGGCATCCAAAAGGAAATCGGGTGAGGATCTCGAATTACCAGAGGTCAAGATCGTTTCTCACCCATCTGCAACTACACCAGACGAGGCCGGTTCTGAGACCCCAAAGATCGATCAGGGCATCCCAAGCAACTTGCTCGGGACTATGATAGCAGGTCACTTGCCTTCTCTTTTGACTTTTTCTGAGGAGGCACTAATGGAAGTTCGAGAGTTGAAAACCCCTGATATAGGAGGAGGCTCTAGAGTAGGGGATCCCTTTCGAGATTGCTTTACTAGAGTCGATGATGCCTCTGATATCAGCGACACTTCTATTCTTTTAGAAGCGGCTCAACGCCTCTTATCTCGGGTAAGAATCAGTTTACTGCACTTCTTTTCTTTACTCTTTTTTTTCTCTAAATCTGACTTGTGTTTTCCTTTTTTTGTATAGGCTTCTCCAAGTTTTTAGCTGACCTCAGCCAGTGTGAAACCGAGCTCCAAAAGGTCTCGGAGGAGAGGAACGCTCTAAAGCTTCTTTGCGGCCAAAAAGACGAAACTATAAAGGACCTTCAAGCGGATTTGGCCAAGGCTCGTGAGGAAGAGGCCGAGCTAGATAAGCAGGTGAGCATCCTTTTGACAAAGTATGGACCCGACCCAACTGTGGAGGCTAATACTTCATTATCTCAGCTGTAGCAAAAGGTTGAAAGGATCAAGCTGCTTCGGGGAGAAGTTGATCCGGTCAAGGCCAATTTGATCGGTGGAAGAAGAATATGGACCGCCTGGCTGCGGAAAAAGAAACTACCTTGGCCAAAGTGTCATCGGCCGAGGTGAAATTTTGGGGCATCAAAGAGAAATGTTCAGCCCAAGCCAAGAGAATCGAGGAGCTTGAAACCGGGCTTGCTGAGGCCAAGGAGGAGATCGAGAAGACAAAGTTCATAGCGGAGAACTCAAATGCAGCTAAGGGAGGCTTCTGACCGATTGCAATGGATCATTGACTCAACAAAGTGTCAATCCCGAAGGGAAACCCTCGAGGAAATCCATACTCGATGTTTTGACCTCTCTGAGGAGATAACCCGAGCCAAGGTGCTTGAAGCTAAAGCCAGGCAGCTTGACTCCTTCGATGATGAAGATGATGATGAAGAAGGCATTCGAGGCGGATTCGATGAGGGGCCTGAAGGAGAAGTTGCTCCCAAAAAAACTTCTTTTTAATGTCTTCTCAGTTTTTTGTTCAAACGTGTTTTGTGCTTTTGCCTTGTGAAAATTTTGTTGTTGCAGCCTCTGTAATCGAGTGAACACTAATTCGAACTTAGAACAAACCCTTAGGTTTTTTATCAAATAATGGGTAATTTTCGAATTTATAGTAACATACCCCTTAAGGTTTTATGGTGGATCCTTGAGCTAAATTCAAGTCAACTTTATTTAAACTCGGAATAGTGGAACCCTTAGGTACGAGTTGAATGAGAACAAAGTCTTGAACTCTAAATGTATTGGCCCTTAGGCCCTTTTAGGTTGGGCCCATATGACCTCTAAATGACGGCTATTATTTCCCCCTTTCGGCTTAAAAGACTTAAAACACTTCTTTATGTCTTAGAATGCATTTTTTACCCATTGGGGTTTTTGAGGGTACGATGTCAGTTGAAACCCTTTTGCTTTTTGTGCCTTAGCACGTTTGTGTTAAAGATAATTTGATACCTCTTAAGGTTTTTCTAGGGCTGATTTTATCGAAGCCCTGCAGATTATTTACCGAGGGTAGCCTTTTTTAACCGATTTTTCAGAGAATTTGAAGGCCTATCATTATTGCGGAATTCGGACATCTCTGAGCTACGTTATTTAGGTCGTAGCCTTTAGTTTGGCCGTAGACTTCGGGTACGTAGTTTGGCCGTAGCCTTTAGTTTGGACGTAGCCTTCGGGTATGCCTCTTGGGCTTATTTCCCAATAACATTTCGAAGTTGTTTGAAATGTCAGTCCCCGAGAATGGTGGCCTTGGCCTATAGATCGAGGGGTGCCTCTTTGAGATCTTATGAATTTAAGTTTTGATAACTCGAATATGCCTATCATCGATGGTAGTCCCCGAGTGTATATTTGCACGTTGGCTCTTGAGTCGTTTCTCACAAGATCATAAGCATGAGGTTTGTATAGTAGAGGTTTTTCTTCGAGACACAAAATGTTTAAATGAGAATGCTTCTTGGAAAAGTATACACATGCGCACATGTTTTGCCATTGGTGCTCGACTTGACCGTTTGGCCCATTACAAAGCTTCCCTATCGAGGCCTTTTGACATGAATTACTATTCTCAAGAATACAACATCCGAGGGTGATGCCCTTCAGTATTCGAGTTTGATTGCAAAGAAGCCTTGGATACTGTTGAATTATCCTCAGACAGCACATAATTGTTGCCTCGTTAAAAACCTCGCCGGAAAAACCTATTTGGGATAAAAACCGATCTAAGGGAAAAAGAGTGAAACGCGTACTTTAAAACCCGAGATCTCGATGTCTTTGGTCGAACTCCTGAAATGAGCTAGCATCGAATATATATAAACGAAAGAAGGGAGAAAGTCATACCTTAACAATAATATCATTTGAGAAGTGTTATGTTCCAGTTGCCTGGTAGTGGTTCGACATCCATCGTTTCGAGTTTATAAGACCCTCTACCGACTATATTGAGGACTTGATAGGGTCCTTCCCAATTCAGGATGAGCTTCCCTTCATTAGGATCTCGAGTGTTGATGGTGACCTTTCTTAGAACTAAGTCCCCGACCCTAAAGTGGCGAAGGTTGGTTGTTCTATTGTAGTACCTTTCGATTCGTTACTTTTGTGCAGCCATTCAAATGAGTGTCGCTTCTCATTTTTCATCTAATAATTCAAGGCTAGTATTCATAGCCTCGTGGTTTGATTCCTCCGTTGCATGTCAAAACCTGGTGCTGGGTTTTCCGACTAGAATCAAAGCTTCGGAGCCATATACTAAGGAATATGGAGTTTCTCCTGTACTGGACTTCGATGTTATTCGATATTCCCAAAGGACTTCGGGTAGAATTTCTCTCCACTTCCCTTTAGCTTCGTTCAACCTTTTCTTCAGGTTTTGGATGATAGTCTTGTTCGTTGATTCGGCCTGTCCGTTCCCAATAGGGTGATACGGTGTTGACAATATCCTTTTTATTTTATGGTCTTCGAGAAATTTTGTCACTTTACTGCTGATAAATTGTTTACCATTGTCGCATACTATTTCTGTGGGTATCCCAAATTGGCACATGATGTGATCCCAGATGAAGTCGATAACCTCTTATTCTCTCACTTTCTCGAACGCCTGTGCTTCAATCTATTTAGAGAAATAGTCAGTCATAAATAAAATGAACTTAGCTTTACGTGGGGCTGATAGAAGAGGGCCGTCGATATCCATCCCCATTTCATGAATGGCCATGATGATAGGACTGAATGAAGTTGTTCTCTGGGCAGATAGATCATCGATGCAAACCTTTGACTTTCATCACATTTTTGAACAAACTCCTTAGTGTCTTTTTCCATGCTATCCCAATAGTATCCTGCTCTAATGATTTTGTGAATCAGTGATTCGGCGCCGGAGTGGTTCCCACAAGTGCCTTTATTGTAACGACCAAGCCGGTCGTTTTGAGTATTACAATCCCGCTTCCCCCTTTACTACTCAAATTGTACTTTACAGTTGTTGTTTGAATTGCCGAGGTAATTGGTTCGGGTCCGGTAAGGTTTTGGAATGAATTGGAACACTTAGTTCTAAGGTTTAAAGCTTAAGTTAAAATAGTGACCGGATGTCGACCGATATGTAAACGACCTCAGAATTTAATTCCGATGATCCCAATAGCTCTGTATGGTGATTTTTGACTTAGGAGCGTGTCCGGAAAATTATTTGGAGGTCCGTAGTGGAATTTGGCTTGAATTGCCGAAAGTTGAATTTTTGGGAAGTTTGATCAGGGGGTTGACTTTTTGATATCGAGGTCGGAATCTAGTTCTGAAAATTTTCATAGCTCCGTTATGTCATTTATGGCTTGTGTGCAAAATTGGAGGTCAATCGGATGTGAATTGATAGGTTCCGGAGTCGTTTGTAGAAACTAGAAATTTCTAAGTTCATTAGGCTTGAATTGGGGTGTAATTCATGGTTTTAGCATTGTTTGAGGTGATTTGAGTGTTTGCCTAAGTACGTATGATGTTTTATGACTTGTTGGTATATTTGGTTGAGGTCCCGAGGGGCTCGGGTGAGTTTTGGATGGTTAACGGATCATTTTTGGCCTTGGTGAGATTGCTGATATCTGTTGCTGCATTTTTCGGATTTTCTCTTTCGCGTTTGCGAGTGGGCCCTCGCATTCGCAAAGTGGAATTTTAGGTAGGCAGGATTTGCTTTTCACGTTTGCGAGGGGGTCTCGCATTCGCGAAGAGAAGCTGGGTTGTGCATCACGTTCGTGTATGGGGTATCGCGTTCGCGAAGGGAAACATAGTGGGCATGGGTTTTGCCTTCGCGTTCGCGAAGGGGAGCTCTCGCGAAGAAGGGCTCCTTTAAGCATCGCGTTCACGAGCAGTGTCTCGCATTTGTGAAGAACAAATGTTGGGAAGCACATTTTGTGCTTCGCGAACGTGAGGGACCTGTCGCGTTCGCAAAGAAGAGAGGTTTGGACAGAAAGTTTAAGTTTAGAAAATGGGGCTTTGTCCCATTTTCAATTTTTAACGATTTGGAGCTCGGATTGAAGCGATTTTTGGAAAATTTTCAGAGGAAACAATGGGGTAAGTGTTCTTAACTCAATATTGGTTAAATTACCTGAATCCATGGTTGTTTTTATCATTTAATTGGTGAATTATGTTGGAAAAGTTTGAAAACTCTCTTAGTTTAAATTGAGGATTTGAAGGCTGAGTTGTGGTCGGATTTGAGTAATTTTTGTATGGTTGAACTCGTGGTTGAATAGGGGTTCGGGTTTTGTGATTTTATTGGATTCCGAGACGTGGTCCCCATGAGTGATTTTTGGGCGTAATTTCGGATTTTGTGAAAATATTAGTATTTTGATATGGAATTAATTCCTATAAATTTTGTGGGCTAAATAAAATTAATTGTGACTAGATTCGAGCCGTTTGGAAGTTGATACACGCATAATGGGATTTCTGGAGCATTATTTAGCTTGCTCGATATTGGATTCGGCTTGTTCGAGGTAAGTAACTCTTCTAATCTTGGAGTTGAGGGTACGAACCCTGAATATATGCATTTTGTGAATTTATGGGAGGTGACGCACATGCTAGGTGACTGGCGTGTGGGCGTACACTATAGAAATTGTGACATAATTGTTTCTATGGAATTTTATAGTTAAATAATCTTGGCATTTTCCATGCGGTTTTATGTGTTAAAGAAATTGAGTTGAAAAGTATATTAAAAAAATCATGTTAAGGCTATGTGCCAGTATTATTGGGACCCACGGAGGTCATACTGCTATGAATTATTGTGTTAAATTGAAAACTCATACTCAGTCATATTCATTTCATTGCATATCTTAACTCATTTTTATGACTCTATTTTGATGCATATAAATGTTTTGGGCAGAATGCCCAATTTTACTGAAATGCCCGAGTGGCTTGATTTGTGAGGATGAGTGTGGATCGAGGCTGCCCGTCTGCAGCATACTTTATGACTGAGTGAGGCCGAGAGCCTGATTGGTGAGGATTAGTGTGGATCGGGGCTGCCCGCCTGCAACAACATACTTTATGACTGAGTGAGGCCGAGGGCCTGATTGATGAGGATGAGTGTGGATCGGGGCTGCCCGCCTGCAGCATACTTTATTATTATCGCACGTGAGTTGTCCGTGCAGATTATAGCGCTTGGGCTGAAGGAGCCCCTCCGGAGTCTGTGCACACCCCTTGTGAGCGCAGGTACCTACTAAGTGCGAGTGTCGAGTGCCGAGTGCTGAGTGACTGGGAGGCATGAGTGATTGTGAGGTATGCCCGAGTGGCAAGAGTGATTGTGCGGTATGCCCGAGTTGCAAGAGTGATTGTGAGGTATGCCCGAGTGGCACGAGTGACTGTGAGATTTGCCCGAGGGGCTGTATATGAGTGATGTTCTGCCCGAGGGGCTGTTTATGATTTTATCACTGAATTGCATCGCATTGGCATGCACACATGACATACATGCATAGAGATGTATTTTTCCTCATGCTGTACAACATCACATCATTCATGATTTCTCACATATTTTTTGACAGATGGGCATAGTGATACATTTGTTTTACACGGGTTATCCGGAAGGAAAATGAAACATCTTATTTATTATTGACAAGGTTTTGGGAGAAATTTATTATTTTCAAACTATTCATATTTTTGGCAACTCCAGCAAATGATTTGGGTTTTCACTGAGATATTTGAAAGGAAGAACTATAATTTTTGAAATCATTATTTGGCTGAGTATTTTATCCCTGAGTTATTTTTCGTATTATTTGCTTTATGTTGTTATGGATTGTTGTGGACTATTGGTTTTGGACCCGACTTGGTGGAAGCTCGTCACTACTTTCAACCTACGACTAGGTTTGTTAATTACTCAGTACATGGGGTCGGTTGTACTGATACTACACTTCTGCACATTTCGTGCAGATGTTGGCTGTTGTTGTTGCTGTGCTCGATGGTTGTAGGACTTGAAGATGTACCTGCGTTCCTATTGTAGCTGCCTTTTGTTCTGGGTAGCCTTAGATTTATAAAAGCTCTATTTATGTATTATTCAAACAGACTATGTATTTATTTCATTTCCGCTTTGTATACTCTATTCTTAGAAGCTATGATTTGTACTACCAGTTATTGGGGAATGTATAAGGTTAAGATAATTATTTTCTTAAATTTCATTAATAATTGTTATTGGAATTGGATAGTTCAAAGTTAGCTTACCTAGCGGGTGTGTTAGGTGCCATCACGACTAGTTGGATTTTGGGTCGTGACACTTTATGGACATCTCGTAAAACATAATTGGTTCCTCCTGGTCCCAAACACACTGTCAATGGTCCATCAAATGTTCTTCTGTATAATGTTCCATCTTCAGCCAATGTGAATCGAGCAGCTTTGGTTCGTAGGGTTCTCGACTCTTTAGGGTCCGAGGGGAGCTTTCCATTCTTCAAGTATTCAATATATTTATTCCTCCAATCATAGGTTAATCTTGTAGAGTTTATCTCAGCATGACCTTCCTCGATCACAGATCTCGAGAGTTTAACGACAGTCCCCGAGCTGATTTCATCTTCCTCGACCGATGACCCCAAGTTTGCAAGTGCATCGACCTCAATGTTTTGTTCTCGAGGTATATGCTGTAAAGTCCATTCCTTGAATTGGTGCAAAGTTACCTGCAACTTGTCCTAATACCTTTGCATTCTATCCTCTCGAACTTTGAAGGTTTTGTTTACTTGGTTGACCACCAGTAAAGAGTCACACTTGGCTTCACTGACTTCTTCCCCCAAGCTTTTAGTTAGCTCGAGACTTGCAATCATGGCCTCATACTCGACCTCATTGTTAGTCAACCTAGAAGTTTTGATATATTGCCTAATAGTACTACTCGTGGGCGGCTGCAAACAATGCCTAGCCCGCACCCCTTCACATTTGAAGCACCGTTTGTGAAAAGGGTCCATACCCCCGATGACGTACCCAATTTTAACAAGAGTTCCTTTTCAACTTCGGGAAAGAGGGTTGGCGTGAAATCGACCACGAAGTTCGCTAAAATTTGAGACTTGATGGCCGTCCGTGGTTGATATTCGATGTCGTATCCAGTGAGTTCGACGGCCCATTTGGCCATCGGCCCGACAATTCGGACTTGTGCAAAATATAACAAAGAGGGTAAGTGGTTAAAATGCATATTGGTTGACATTGAAAGTATGATCTTAACTTTTTAGAGGTGCTTATCAGTGTAAGGGACAATTTTGGTAAGTGTGGATATCTAGTTTTTGCTTCTCCTAAGGTTCGGCATACATAATAAACAGGAAATTGCGTACCTTTCTCTTCTCGTACTAGGACACCACTTACCGCAATTTTTGATACTGCCAAGTACAAGTAAAGCTTCTCAACTGCCTTTGGAGTGTGAAGCAGTGGTGGGCTGGATAGGTATCGCTTCAACTCTTCCAATGCCTGTTGGCATTTCGGGGTCCAGGCAAAATCGTTCTTCTTTTTGAGTAAAGAGAAAAATCTGTTGCTTCGATGCGATGACCTCGAAATTAATCGGCCTAAGGCAGCTATCCGTCCAGTTCGCCTCTGTACGGCTTTTACACTATCCATGATGGCGATGTCTTCGATGGCCTTGATTTTATTGGGGTTGATCTCGATCCCCCGATTCGATACCATGAAGCTAAGGAACTTTCCAGAACCAACCCCGAAAGCATATTTCTCGGGGTTGAGCTTCATGTTGTATTTCCTTAAAATCTCGAATGTTTCCTGCAAATGAGCCAAATGGTCCTCTACGCGCAGGGACTTAACTAGCATGTCATCAATATAAACCTCCATTGATTTACCTATTTGTTCTTCGAACATTTAATTCACTAGGCGTTGGTAAGTAGCTCCTGCATTTTTTAGCCCGAAGGGCATTACATTATAACAATATGTTCCATACTTGGTGATAAATGAAGTCTTTTCTTGGTCTTCCGGGTTCATTTGGATTTGATTGTACCCAGAATAGGCATCGAGAAAAGTAAGGATCTCGTGGCCGGCCGTTAGGCAGTGAAAAAGAATCTTCGGGGAATGCCTTGTTTAAATCCTTATAATCTACACACATTCTAAGTTTATCCTCTGTTTTAGGGACTACAACTACATTGGCTAACCATTCGAGATATTTCACCTCCCGAATGGATCCTATTTTGACAAGTTTAGTTACCTCGTCCTTTATGAATGCGTGCTTTACTTTGGACTGGGGTATTCTCTTTTGCTTCACCAGTTTGAATCTAGGGTCCAGGCTTAGCCGATCTGTCGTTACCTTCGGTGGAATCCCTATCATGTCTAAATAGGACCAAGCAAAACAATCTATGTTATCAATAAGAAATTGAATAAGTTTTTTCTTGAGTTCGGGGGTTAATATCGTTCCTAGGTATACCTTTCACTCGGGCAGGTATTCGATCAATACAACCTGTTCCAGCTCTTTGACTATTGATTTGGTGGCGTCTGTATCTTCGGGAACAACAAAAGTTCGAGGGGTCAGAAATCCCTCCTCTTCTTCTTCTATCTCCCGCTTCCCCTATTCGGTCGAGGCTGGAGGCTGTGATTGCTATTTGACGTCCTGTTTATATTTTATGTTCGACCTTTTCGAAGTTAATAGTGTCGATATCGGTGTTACAATCGACTGCAAACATTTCCTTTGCATCTTGTTGCTCCCTGTATACTATTTTTACACCGTCTAATGTCGAAAATTTTATCATTTGGTGGAGAGTCGAAGGGACTGCTCTCATATTGTAGATCCAAGGCCTTTTGAATAGGGCATTGTACCTCATGTCGCCCTCGATCACTTGGAACTTAGTATCTTGAATGGTTCCAGCCACGTTCACCGGTAGAATAATCTCCCCTTTAGTTGTTTCACTGGCCATATTGAAGCCGTTTAGGACCCGAGCTGCGGGCACAATTTGATTTTGTAGGCCGAGCTGCTCCACAACCCTCGATCGGATGATATTCGGTGAGCTACTGGATCCACTAAAACACGCTTAACTTGAAATTTATTTAATAAGTTAGAAATTACCCGAGCGTCGTTGGGCTGAGAAACGCCTTTTGCTTCTTTGTCATTGAATGATAAAGTACTTTCGGACACATAATCTCGGGTTCATTTTTCCCTAGTGATTGATACCTTAGTGCGTTTGAATATGGGTCCCCGTGGAATGTCGACCCCACCGATGATCATATGAATGACATGTTGCGGTTCATCCTGACGTCTCTTTCTCTGAAATGATTCTTGGCTCGATTGCTGAGGAAGTCTCGAAGGTGGCCCTCATTGAATTGACGGGCTACCTCCTCCCTTAATTGCCTACAATCCTCGGTTTTGTGACCATGCGTGCCATGATACTTGCATATCAAATTTGGGTTTCTTTGAGAAGGATCAGTTTGTATGGGTCTGAGCCACCTAGTATCTATGATCCTTCTGATTGCCAATACAATGCCTGATGCATCAATGCTAAAGTTATATTCCGATAACCGAGGTGCTTCTATGGGATTGGCATACTTGTCAAAACCACTCTTGCTCATAAGTCCTCGAGAATTCTGTCCTCGATCACTTCTCCGATCGTTTTGGGTGGAATTGCATCCTGAACCATTATCCTTATTGTTCCTTCGATTTGCAGTATATGGTTGATATAGGTCTCTGTTCCACCTTGGCTCCCTGTCGACGTCCCTCTGGTTTTTAACTGCCGACCTGTTTGGATGTGCTGAACCGGAAGGGGCTCCCAATTGATAGTCCTTGACCCTGATCTTCGTTAGGTATCGATTGTGCACATCTTCCCAAGTTATTGCTAGATATTCGATCAAATTTTGTTTCAACTGACGTGATGCTATCAAACTCCGCTTCTTTAAACCTTGGGTGAAGGCTTGAACGGCCCAATCATCTGTGAACGGTGCAACTCAATGCATTCTATTTGAAATCGAGACACGAACTCCCTCAACATTTCATTATCCCTTTGTCTTACCTTGAAAAGGTCTGATTTCCTCGTTGCGGCCTTTATGGCCCTGAAGTGTGCCTTTACGAAAGAATCTGCTAACATGGCAAATGATTCTATGAAATTTGGTGGCAGGTTGTTATAACAAATCATTGCTCCCTTCGAAAGGGTCTCTCCGAATTTTTTCAACAGCAAAGATTAGATTTCGTCATCCTCTAAATCGTTACCCTTGATGGCACATGTATATGAAGTAACATGCTCGTTGGGATCGGTGATACCATTATATTTGGGTATGTCTCGCATACGAAACTTCTTTGGAATAGGCTTCGGAGCCGCACTTGGAGGAAAGGGCTTTAGTACAAACTTCTTTGAATCCATCCCTTTCAAGATTGGCGGTGCCCTCGGTATCTGATCAACGCGAGAGTTGTATGTCTCCACTTTTTTATCGTTGGCTTCGATTCTCTTCTCCCCTGATTCAATTCTTTTGGTGAGCCCCTTGAGCATTTTAATTATCACAGGATCAGTCCCTGATTCGTTACCATTTGGCCTCTCCGGTACTGGCTCGGTACGACGAGTAATTTCCGGCTCGATTTTATTAGGAGCTTTATGTTGATTTTGTAACTGAGGAATAGCGGTTTGCTGAGCCTGAAGCATTTCTTATATTACTTGGAGACTGACTCCCTTGTCTCCTCTGCCCGGTGTTCCTTGGCCACTAGATCAGCCTTCTCTGTGTACACTCCCATCGAGATCTGTGCCTAGTTTCGCATTTAGAGCAACGTGCGAACTGACATCGACGGGGTTGGCAACCGGTGATCCCCCGTGATTAGCCTGTGGCACTTCGATTCCTGGAGCAATCACATTTTTGTTTTTACCATGGAATCTGAGGCCATTGTCACCGTGTGTGGATGTGTTTTGTGAGTTTGACATGTTTTAACCTGTAAGTAAAGATAATTGACAAGAACAAGCGTAAAAAAGTGTGTTTCACCAGAATCAGTACTGAAAAATCACTATTATCCTTAGCCCCACGGTGGGCGCCAAACTGGTTACCCTAAAATTTCGAGTAACAGTTAAACTTATTTTGTGGTTTCAAGGATACGTGATTTAATCCAATACTAATTGATAAACAAGGAATTAAATAGATAATCTGAATAGTAAAATAAATCGAACCAGTGTTCTGGCAGTGCTTTCGACTTCGATTCGAGATGGTCTCGAGGTTGGGTAACAAGAATGATAAAGAACATAAAATAAGCAGTGATGTGCAGTAATAGATAGTAAGTTAAATAGAGGAAGCAGTGTATGTGTATATGTTTATCAGTGAATCAATCCCCCTTACAAATGAATGGGGTTCCTCTTTTTATAGTAGAGGAATCCTAAATAAGGTATAATTCTAATAATGGAAACAAATCACATGATTGGCGTCAATAACCGCTTGATTCGATCTGTTCCGGGATTTCCGCCGAGATCTTCGGTCAGTTGCTAATATCTCGCCATTCTGTTATTATGTCTTACTCGAAGTAGGTCATGCTCGGTCACAATCTTCAGTGAGCACTTCGATCTTCATGCTCCATACTCTGCCATTGAGCTCGAGTCTGGTCTATTATGAGTTTACTCTCGAGGCAGCTCCTCGTGCCTATTAAATCGGACATGCCCGATTTTGACCGTATACAATTATTTACGTAATTGTTGAGATATTTGATGTGTGAGATCAAGTGTAAGAGGGCGTTTATAAAACTTATAATTTATTCCAATTTAAATTTTAGGTGTTTTTAATTACAAAATTCTTTCACTTGTCATGAGTATTAGTATTAGGTTTTATAAGGGGAGTCGTAGAAATATATAACATTTTCCGGAGTATCTAAAGCATCAATCGTGAGGAGTTTATTTTGTAAAAGCTTTCAAATTACTCAACAATTACTTTAAGATTTTAAATCGAAATGCTCAAATATTTTTTTACTTTAATATGAGTAAGAGAATAGATACTTTCACACTATCTAAGGCTTATGAATTTGTAAGGTCATTTTCTAAGCAAGACTAACAAGAAAATATCCATAGAACTAGACCAAACTTCGAATGTACAGAGAATTAAAGCATCATAGGAAATATTGTTTTACGTTCATTTTACATATGAACTTATTAAAACTTATACGATAAAAGTGCTATGTATTTTCATCACTTCCGTATATAGAATGATGGTAATATGTATTTTATGGATATTTTCTTGAGTAGTCTTGCTTAGCTAAACCTTGCGTCATAAACCTTAAATAATATGAAAATATTTATTCGCTTACTCATATTGAAGTATGAAAATATTTGAGCATTTTGATTGAAATATTAAGGTAATTAGTGAGTAATTTTGAACTTTTACAAAATAAACTCCTCATGAGATGCTTTACAAAATAAGCTCCTCATGAGATGCCTTAGGCACTCCAGAGAGAAATATTATATATCTCTACCGGCTTTACTCGTAAAACCTAATCCTAATACTCACGACAAGTGAACGAATTTTGTAATCCAAACAATAGGTTATGTAATCCTTGGATTTACTTGTAACCTTTATATACTCGTAAATATTTTGATACTTGTTGTGACACATTGTACATGTCTAAAATGAGGGAGAAAATTATGTCAAAAAGCATAGTATCCAACTCATCAAACCGATCATTTTAGCGAAAGTTACTGACAATTGCAAAACTCGTGTTATTAAAATAAAAGCTTATATTGATCATTTAACATCTTCTTTTTTTAATTCTAAGGCTAAATTCCTAGAATTGTACATAACTCAAAATCCCTACAACTTAGGAGCAAACATCTTGGTTTTAGAGCGTCCAGTCCTTAACTAATAGGCTATAGAGCAACTCTTTTAGACGAGGTGGAACGATTTCACAAATGCGAAATCAGTAGATTGTAAGTAAATAAACTTATCTTTAGACTTAATTCAGCAACGAAAACCTCATTTTGATTGTGTTCCCTATGCAATTTCCGCAAAAATAGTGATTTTTGTTTTACTCTATTTTGATATACCTCTTACCAACTCGCATTTCTGGCAGTTAGTTTAAAGAGGCTGGTTTGAGATATATAATAACAAGCAGAATAGAAGAAAATAATGTAAAATGTTTCACCTGAAAGTGACTGCCTTACTAACGGATGACAGCGGAAAGCATACTCATCAGCAAAGAAAAAAAACAAAATTGACAAGAGCAGATAGCTGCATAGCCAATAATCAAGTAAAATAAGAAAGATCCAAATTTTACTTTGATACTCGGGCAAGACAGCAGTATAAGTACCAAATATTCCAAGGTAGAATAATTATCTACATTATTGAAAAAACTCGCTTTCCTTTATCAATATGTTCACAAAGCAGATATTCAGAAAATCAGAGTAACATCTGTACTCTCAGCAACGGAAAACTGTAACCTACCGATTTTGTTGCTACAATGTAATATTTCAAAGAAAAGCTATGTGTGGAACGATGGTGTAATGATTCAACTGGTCATTTTGATGTTTAGAACCCCGTTCCCCTAAATAAGACTCCCCATATCTACTTTTATTAATTTATGACTTGCGGGGATGGTTGGTTCGGAATTTGGAAGTGATCGGGTTGAAATCGGAACAATTGGTTCCTTAGTTTGGCTTTAAAGGACAAGTTTGACTTCGGTCAATATTTTGAGAAAATAACCCCGGAATCGGGATTTGAAGGTTCCAACAGGTTCGAATGATGATTTTGGACTTAGGCGTATGTCCGAATCGAGTTTTGGATGACCCGGGGGCATTTCGGCGCCTATTGTGGAAGTTGACATTTTTGAAAAATTTCATAAATTTGGGATGAAATACATTCCAATGTTATCGATATTCGTTTGGGATTTCGAGTATGGAAATTGCTCCGTATAATAATTTTGGTATTGAGAGCGCATCCGGAAGTGGATTCGGAGGTCCGTAGATCATTTTGGAGTCATTTAGCGAAAGTTGGAAATTTGGATAATTTTAAAAATTTGACCGGGGAATTGACTTCTTGATATCAGAGTCGGAATCCAGTTTCGAAAATGTTTATAGCTCCGTTATGTCATTTATGACTTGTGTGTAAAATTTGAGGTCAATCGGGCTTGAATCGATAGGTTTCGAGTAAGTTCGCACGAGACCTAACTTCAAATGAGCATAACTCTCATGATACGATGTGTTATATAGTGCATTACCTATCCAATGAAATATCTTTGAGTCTCATTTCTACCGCTTCACACTGTTCGTCAATTGGACATTCCTACAAGAAGTTATGACCCAATTACCAACGGCTGGGAAAATGCGATTATGCGGCAAATTGTGCGACCGCAAATCAATTATGCGAGCCGCAAAACAGGTTTATGACCCGCAAAATGGTCGCCGATATGCCCGGCGCACACCACTTCTGGGCATCAGTTTTGCGTTCCATTGTGCGACCCGCATACCTATTGGCGGTGCATTGTGCGATCGCCTACCTGTTTTCGGAGGGTTAATTTTTCTATTTTTATAACCCGACCCCATTTTGATAAATAGGTTTTGGGGCTTATTTTGTGGCAATTATCTGATAATTTTAGAGAGAAGTGAGAGTGTTCTAGAGAGAGAAAGTAGATAAAGTGTCTTGTTCATCGAATTCTTGTCCAAGCCTTGAAATCCAACAAGAAATCCCTCAAGTTCTTCATAAAAAAGGTAAGGTTCTAACCCCTAATCTTCAATTTCGAGTTTGGGTAATGATGGGTGATTAAGAGTATGATTCTTGGGTGTAAGAATATTATTTATACGTATCAATAAAGTTTATGAAAAGAGTGTTGAGTTCAAATGGGTAAAGATTGGGTTGAAAATAAAAGAAATCTTCAAAAACTTTAATTGAAGATTTGAGAGTCGAGTTGATGTCGGAATTTGGTGAAATTTATATGGACGGACACGTGGTTGGATGGACATTCATATTTTATAACTTTTGTCGGGTTCCGAGACGTGGGCCCCACAGGCAATTTTTGAGTTAATTTCGAGTTTTATTGAAAAATGTAGTATTTTCTTATGAAATTAATTTCTATAATTTTAGTGATTGTATCGAATTTATTTTGGCTAGATTCGAGCCCTTCAGAGTTAGATAATCGAGGAAAAGGCCTTCTATTGGATTAAATTGGAGCAAATTGATGTAAGTCTCTCGTCTAATGTTGTGAGGGAGAAATTACTTCATAGGTGATTAAATTAATAATTGTTGTTAATTGTGAGGGCTACGTACGTACGAGGTGATGAGAGTCCGTGCGTTGCTACTATTAATGCTAAAGTCCGGGAAGTTTAGGACTCAAAAGCATGAATTACTTGTATAAATTGTATTCTTAGTGAATATTAAAATATGAAAATCTCATATGCTTAATTTTCTGTTTAAATTAATTAGTTATTAAAAAAAATTGTTCATTCTCCTGAATTTATCTTATAATAAGTATACTCTCCGTTCGGAGATACTTAAGAAAATGTCCTTTTTTCTTGTGGAGCGGGCCGAATGCCTCGACAGGATTTATGCATCTATGGATCGTGCCGCCCGTCCCTCGACAGTGTACACGATACGCTGGATCGGTCCGTACGACCTCGGCAGAAATCATGCCTAATAATAATAATTACACGATACTTTGATAGTTTATTGCAGCTTGTGAAGATAATTGATAAATTGGAAATCTTTGGAATTTAAAGAATTATTTATCTCTGCTTGTTAATAAAATATTGTTATTCCTGTAAATGAGGCTAATTGATAAATTGAAATTTTATTGGAATTGAAGGAATTAAATTAATATATTAAGAATTGTTGCATTTGACTGGTTAAAGAAAATCATTGTAATATCTATAAATCATGTTTATCTAGATATTGCTATTTTTATTTCATTTATTATTATTGACTCTTACTGAGTGTCAAAGTCGGCCATCTCGTCTCTACCTCTTCGAGATTAGACTTGATACTTACTGGGTACATGTTATTTTTCGTACTCATGCTGCACTTGCTGCACATTTTATTGTGCAGGTACATATATGTCTAGCGGCCTTGTGGGCGCAGAGGTGTGGTTACAATTATGGGGACATAGGTGAGCTGCATTCTGTATTACGATCCGCATCCAACTGAGTCTCTTTCAGAGGTTTTATATTTTTCCTGTCTAATTTGAATTCCGGACAGACGCTGTATTTTATTTTTAACTCCCTAGCAAATGCTCATGCACTTGTGATACCGGTTTTTGTGAATGATTGTGAATTGTTTAGAAATTTAGTTGCTAAAAGTATTTATCATTTACTCTATGAGTTTTATCTTTATTATTTCATTGAAGAAATTTTGATTTTAAAAATACTAAAATGGGTAATTAAGCTAAGTATGTATTGTTGGCATGCCTGACAGCGATGTCCGGCGCCATCATGACTTTTAATGGATTTTTGGTCGTGACATATGGCAGATCAACACTCTTTGCACTATGTATACTTAATAAATTTCATGGGAAAAAACCTCCAACTTCGTTCCAATTCAGGTTTGAGGTTCCACTTTATAATTGA